>NW_026441622.1:0-175000 GCF_025612915.1 Magallana angulata
CGATTTTGTGTAAATCGAGCCTAAAAGGTAAAAATGTGCCTAATTTCGATGGCGGTTTTGACAATATTTCAAACAAACGAAATACTTATATGAACCCCCAGCAAGAATTGCAAAATACATTACTTATCGAAGGATTTTTCAAAAAAATATTTTTGATTTAATGTCATAATTCACTTGCGCCGATGCGATTTTTATAGATTATTTACCGTGTTAGAATACACCCGTCATGTGCTTAAGAAAAATATATGACGTCACAAAAATACATCAAATATATTGTTGGATGTCACTGTTAATTTATGAAATAAAAGATTTTAGAAAATCGCTCGGTTAAAGTATTTTTCCATAATTTAAAAGTATCATTTTTCGATACATATTGAGCTTCGGACAGCCCTAACATAGCCGCGTAGGAGACGTGTATTGCTTATGCAATACCATCAAAATGCTTGTTATCCTTGTAACCCATGCATCAAATAACCTAGCCCATGTAACCCCTATAGCCTACACCTTAACCCTTGTAGACCTTTTCACCCTGCCACCTACAACTATTAGGGTGAGTTTACCATGGACACGTACTTTGGATCGGACAACTTTGGTTATTAATATACAAATAAATGTGCATGCACTCATGTGTTGTTTCGTATATTGCTGAATTAAAACTAATGAATTTTATCATTATCAAGAATTTGACATTCACATTGTCAAAGTAATAGCAATATTGGCATCGTAAAATTACGTCTAATACGCTATCTTTGAAAACTTAGTTATGAAGATTTTACATTAAAGCATTATTTGAATGAGGTGCATTTGATTTTGAATTAGGGAAAATACACTCTCTGTGTAAAATAATTAGAAACAAGTAAGTTTTGAAACAAAATTAGATTAAAGTAGGTCTAAGAAATTGGAACAATTAATGTCAATGCCAATTTTGCTACATATGTTCATTTCACCATGGATTGGACACAAATTAATCATGAATCTGATAGTTTTTAGTGCATGATTTCATTTAATAATAAGGAGATTATGTGCCCATTCCTTGTGATCTACTTTAAATGTGAAGTAAAATAAATATTTTAAAAAATAATTGATACAAACATTTTCCTCAGATCATTCAACTGAAAACTAAAACGCATGCCTAGCTATAAAAATCAAAGTACCGAAGAACTGACGGGAGTTGATTTTGTCGATGTTTATTTATTTTCAAATTAATGATATGTTATTTTGCATGACAAGTACATGTATACGTAGTTTCTAATATGAATTACGCATATTTTTATAATATGAATTTTAAAACTTTTTCGACTAGAATGTCGAGAAACCTCCATATGAATCATGTTAAATAATATTTAAAGATAAAATTAATTCAATCAAAATATGTATCAGTGGTAGAAATATTTCCCGAAAATTGTATGGATCCAAGCAATATTGAACTCTAGTCTCGTTCAACCAAACGCTCGGCTGACACCGTAAATCTCCGACAAGGGTTTACGGAGACAGCCGTGCGTCGAGTTGAACGAGACTATATTGAACTCTGGCGTAGGAATACATACGACTACAAAAAATATTTAAATTGTTCGTACCATTTAAAATCTGACTATTTTTAAGGTATTTGTAAATAAGTTTCCTTGAAAAACAATGCTTTAGCATACATTACATCGAATTCGTCAATTATTTTCAAAACCTAAGTCTTGTCAGGAGTAATAATTTGTGCTGAGGTCCAAACACTGTTTCACTTTCGATTTGCCCGATTGACTGCATAGGAGAGTTGATTAAAAATCAACTCCCAAAAATAGACAAGGACGAGTACATAAGAAATTCTATTTATAGCCAATGGCGTTTTAAAGTTATATTTAGAAACTTGATCAGGATTCCTTGATCAAGCAGGCAGGTCAACTACATGTACTAACCCTAAACCTAACCCCTACTACCTATACCTTAACCCTTGTAACTCCTACATCCTACACCTTATACGTTAACTCTTGTAACCCCTACACCCTATGCCTTAACCCTTGTAACCCCTACACCCTATACCTAAAACCTTGTAACCCATACACCCTATACCTTAACCCTTGTAACCCATACACCATATACCCTATACATTAACCCTTATAACCCCTATACCCTATACCTTAACCCTTGTTACCCCTACACCCCACACCTTATAGCCTAACCCTTGTATCCCCTACCCCAAATACCCTATACTCTTACTAGTCCCCTACCAGTTTTCACCGGAGGGGACTATAGCTTTCCTCTGCGTCCGTCAATCCGTCTGTCCATCTGTTTGTCCGTCTGTCTGTCCGTCCGTCTGTCTGTCCCACTTCAGTTTTCCACACTTTTTTCTCTATGCGTTTGCGAAAAATTATAAAATTTACTGAACAGCTTCAAATTGTCAAACTACAGATCACGTTTACACTTTTGTAGTGTCTGGTTGACATATTTTCGAAAAAATTGATATTTTTATTGCAATTTTTTAATGTTCGGGATCGTTATTGGGTTCGGTGTGTATAGAATAAAAGAGAAAAGTATTTAGTCAGTAATAATATTGTGCATTACTTGGACCATTCCTTGTATTGTTTTTAAGAAACAAATAAGTTCTTTAAAATAGTGTCAAGCATTGTGTTGTTAATTTAATCGACAGGGTTTGTGTATTATAACAATCGGGTTCCTTATCGGGTTGGTCCGTTAATTCGGGGTTCAGAAGACGGTAAGAAATGATATTCTGCATAACAATGCATTGTTTTCACAAATTTCTACAAACCGGTAGGGGGCGTATATTGCTTATGCAATACCATCAAAATGCTTGTTATCCTTGTAACCCATGCATCAAATAACCTAGCCCATGTAACCCCTATTGCCTACACCTTAACCCTTGTAGACCATTGCACCCTACCACCTCTAACTAATAGGGTGAGTTTACCATGGACACGTACTTTGGATTGGACAACTTTGGTTATTAATATACAAATAAATGTGCATGCACTCATGTGTTGTTTCGTTTATTGCTGAATTAGATCTAATGAATTTTATCATTATTAAGAATTTGACATTCACATTGTCAAAGTAATAGCAATATTAGCATCGTAATATGACGTCAAATACGCTATCTTTGAAAACTTAGTTATGAAGATTTTACATTAAAGCATTATTTGAATGAGGTGCATTTGATTTTGAATTAGGGAAAATACACTCTCTGTGTAAACTAATAAGAAAGTTTTGAAATGAAATGAGATTAAGGTTAGTGTAAGAAATTGGAACAATTAATGTCAAGGTAATTTTTGCTCCATATGTTCATTTCACCATGGATCGGACACAAATTAACCATGAATCGGACAGTTTTCAGTGCATGATTTCATTAAATGATAAGGAGATTATATGCCCATTCCTCGTGATATACTTTAAATATGAAGTAAAATAAATATCTAAAAAATAATTGATACAACTATTTTCCTTAGATCATTCAACCGAAAACCAAAACGCATGCCTAGCTATAAAAAATAGACGAGGACGAGTACATAAAAAATTCTATTTATAGCCAACGGCGTTTTAAAGTTATATTTAGAAACTTGATCAGGATTCCTTGATCAAGCGGGCAGTCAACTACTAACTATGCTACCGGGTATGTTCGTAAAGCCCCCTATACCCTAACCCTAACCCTGAACCCTTATAACCCCTGCACACTATACCTTAACTCTTGTAACCCCTACACTCTACACCCTATACCTTAACTCTTGTAACCCCTACACCCTACACCTCAACCCTTGTAACCCCTACACCCTACACCTAAACCCTTGTAACCCCTACACCGTATACCTTAACCCTTGTAACCAATACACCCCATACCTTAATCCTTGTAACCCATACACCCTATACCCTATACCTTAACCCTTATAACCCCTACACCCTACATCTATACCTTAACCCATGTAACACCTACACCCTATACCCTAACCCTTGTATCCCATACACCCGAAATACCATATACCCTTATTATCCTTGTAACCCATGCATCAAATAACCTAGCCCATGTAACCCCTATTGCCTACACCATAACCCTTGTAGACCATTTCACTTTACGACCTCTAACTAATAGGGTGAGTTAACCATGGACACGTACTTTGGATCGGACTACTTTGGTTATTAATATACAAATAAATGTGCATGCACTCATGTGTTGTTTCGTTTATTGCTGAATTAGATCTAATGAATTTTATCATTATCAAGAATTTGACATTTTACATTGTCAAAGTGATAGCAATATTAGCATCGTATATTGACGTCAAATACTCCATCTTTGAAAATTTAGTTATGAAGATTTTATATTAAAGCATTATTTTAATGATTTGCATTTGATTTTGAATTAGGGAAAATACACTCTCTGTGTAAAATAATTAGAAGGAAGTAAGTTTTGAAACAACATTAGATTAAAGTAAGTCTAAGAAATTGGAACAATTAATGTCAAGGTAATTTTTGCTCCAAATGTTCATTTCACCATGGATTGGACACAAATTAACCATGAATCGGACAGTTTTCAGTCAGTGCATGATTTCGTCTAATGATATGGAGATTATGTGCCCATTCCTTGTGATATAGGGTCAACTACTAACCCTAACCCAACCCTAACCCTAACCTATTTTTAAATTAGGTAATAAATGCACTTAAAGAAAGTATTCATATAAATAAAATCGTCTCAACAATATCAAATTCCTTTTACAACACGATTGTGTAAGCAAGGAAAGGGGTTTTTTTTAACTAAAATATATATTAAATTCTATTCTCAAGCTTAAAGTCTCCTTTAAACCCAAGTTTAGCCTTGGGTATATACCAGGGCAAACTTAGATATAACTCAGACTTTACCTGGGTTTAACCCAGAGTATACCCGGGTTAAACCCAGGGTATACCCTGGCTAAACCCAGGGTATATACGGGTTTAACCCAGAGTGAAACAAGATAAGACCTTAACCTTAGTGAGCACAAGCTCTAAACATAATAATTTTAATTAAGTACATCAAATGAGTTTCATTAATATTAATAATTCACTACATTTAATAAAGATCTTGGTACAATTGAAATTAAATTGTAAAATGTAGATGAATTCAGTAGTCCCTCACTTATTTCCAACATTAATTTCTCTTTTTTTATGAAATTTCATATATAATGCAACTGAACATTGCAATACCGGATGATGACCAAATCAAAACAAGAAACAATGCTATTACCTTTAACAAGTGAAAAAGCCATATCATTCATTCAAGTCAAAACACAATCAAAAGAATGATATGAAACCAAATCATCAATCTAATTAAAATTAGACGTTCTGAATCCGCTACCACTTCTCAAACATCTAACAACATCCCATGCAGGGTCACGTCAGTGTGACCTTTCAGTTAACCAATGAAATCACTTGTTCCGACTCTTTGGGTGAGTGCTCGGAACTTCTCGACTTTTTTATCGACACACGTAGATGACCGAGGTGTTCAAAGCGAAAGAAAACAAAAATGGCGCAGTCCATGACACCGACGAACACTTGTGTTCTCGGTGATGCCTGCATTATATGCGGATTTTCCTTTGTACAGTTCGAAAAGACAACTGACGGGACTGATATAATTCACAAGTTTTATCAAAATAAACTGAAACTTAATTCAGAAAGGGCGGATTGCATTCGGAAAGTTACCGAAAAATCGGACCTTGATCTCGAAGGGAGTAATGCTGGGGTGTGTAGAAAATGCTTTAGATCTGTGGAATCAATAATTAAAGCAGACGAGAAGAACAAAGCTGCCAAACAAAGAATCATCCAAAGCTTAGATCAGGTCTGTAAAACAGTTTTTAGTTATTCCCTCTCCAAGGCGGAAAGCGATCACAAAGAGAATGCTCCACAGTCCACATGGTCCAGATCAACCTAGCAGCCGACCGGCAAACCCCCTTGCCAGAGTGGCCTATGTATCACCTGTTAAAATTGCCCCATTTTGTGATTTGGAGAGTTATGGAAAAATTGCACCACAGCCTAAGGTAATATCTCTCTCTCTCTCTTTCTCTCTCTCTCTCACTCTCTCTCTCTAAATTTTTAGGCTTATCATGCTTATTACCGGTAATCAAATTTGGTCATTTTTGAATTTCTTTTAAACAGATCCTGACTGAAACTGGTGGAAATGAAGAAAACTCTGGTATGTGTATGTGTATATCATGATTTTATGATTATAAGCACTGGCGTCGGAAGCAAATTGAAAGTGGGGGGGGGGCCTAGACTTATCCTCAGAAATATTGAGAAAAAAGTAATTCCCAAAATCATGGAAATCCTACTCCGGGGGGGGGGGGGGGGGGCTAGTATGCTTCTGAATCCAACTTCTCAATCTTTCAAGTTAAATTTAGAAACAACAATCTTTCCTCCGAGAAAAATTGGGGGGCTGAACCCTCTATCATGCTATGTTTCTAATGGTTAGGTATTGCTTTGCAAAAAAAGTGGGGGGGGGGGGGGGGGCTAAGCCCCCCTTAGCCCCCCCCCCCCCCAGTTCCAACGCCTATGATAAGAATAAAACTCTGCTTTTCTGTGTGCTAAATGTGACACAAATTATTGTGCATGAAAATAGAGGTCATAAGATATCATAAATTAGTTATGCACATGTATATCAGTACAAATGTTAGACTGAGTTTTAAAATTCTGGGTTTTTTTTTTAAGTGAAATACATTTATGTATTGCATATGGGCATGTGATGTCTGCAGCTGAAAAAATCTGATTGAATTTCAAATAAGAGATATTTATGATGATTAGAAGATATTTCTATTGCACTTATAAATGCTATGATGTAATTGTGACAGAACCAGTTCCTAAATCCTCTAAGAGGGCCTTATTCTCGAGCACAATGACATCAAACCAGTGTTGTATAGATGGGGAAGTTGAGGTGCAATGTTACAAATCTAAGATTTTTTTTTATTTTATTTTTTGTTTCAGTTAATCTAAGATTACATCTGTTTGAATGTCATGTAGAAATGTAGGGAAATTGTTAATTAACTGTGTTGATCATTCATTTAACATTAATACCCATGTTTTAGTATGCTTTGAGTACCGGTATATGCCATGATAAAATAAATTCTTATTGGTTTCAATGTCAATACATAAACACACCCTTAAACTTTTAGATTATTTATGCATTTGGTCAATCATTTTCCACCTACTTCAATTTTATGTACCGGTATTTGATTCATGTAGACAATTTCTTTTCATTTTACAAAAGACTTCTAAAGTTGTTTTTAAAAGTTTTCCTATCACAGAAGTCTTTGGAAAACTTTAAATCTTTCACTATTACTTGTAATATCAGTAAAAATTGTTGAGCCTGAAAAGTTTTCCAAGTTTGGTTGGATTTCATCATATATATATATATATATATATATATATATATATATCAAATGCATGCTGGTTTGAATTGTTTATCTTGTTCAATGTTCATTCCAAAATAACCCATTCATGTATTGTGAGTGCTGTTACATAAAGGACAATAAAAATCACAATTTATAATTAATTGTTTACAATTTTGCTTCTTATTGCACATCGGTATCAAAGCATTTACAATAATTTGAAGGGTTTTTTGGGGGATTTTTGTGTTCCAAATGTTTGCAATTGTTAGAATGTTGTTAGCTTATCTGTTCCAGTTATTTCACTTTGATTACTTCAAGAATTTCCTGTATGCTCCTTTCCTGTTACAATTTTACAGGATTAGCAAGATTTGGTAAGATTGTTTTTATAAAACTAAGATATGTGGATGTGGATTAAATCAAATTATCTGCTTTAAAATATTCAGACTTACTCGGAATTTTTTTTTAGATGTTTTTAAATCTGCTACTATTCTCAAACCTTTTCTTAGGTACTTCAAATTGTGCATTTAATAGGAAGCAATAATATTTGAATGTTTATAACTATACAGCAGAGAAACAAATTCAATTTGTTCAAAATATTTACAGATTGCATATTCTCAACATTTATATTAATTTGGAATTAAAGCTTTGTTTAAGAATCTGCTGTGAAAAATAAATGGATATGGTGGCCTGCTGTACATCGTAATATAATATATATATATGTAACAAACTAAAATTCGTTGTGTATAATTATAATTCCCCTTGGTTCACCTTCCGGTTTATCCTTTGGAGAGCCCCTTGTTTTAATACTTTGACCCTTGGTTACCGTGGTAACATATCAATCCTGTGGGGAGCCCCTCGTTGATACCTTAAATAGTTGGTAAAAGTATGCACGGGTAGTACCCGGGAACATCAGCCGATAGACGTGGTCGTCATCCCGTCTAGTGCTCAGGGGCCTGTTTTAGAAAAACATCAGGTATTTAAACAACCCATTTTTGTACGTTTTAACCACACGTGTTTGAATAGGTTTTCGGTAGTATGTTTTTCTTTTCGTTTATTTTATCAGGGTCTTTTCTGCCTTGTTTTGCTGTAAATTTCCCCGTCCCTACAGAACGTCAATACCTGTCAGGGAAGGAGGGTTCTTGGGTGCTGAAATATTTCCAGCTCCTGTATTTATGAGTAGCCGTTTCTCATTTTCATGGGATAATTTATAGAGACCGCTGTTCTACAGTGAGTGAGTGAACTACGGCGGCCCTTTCGACACATCTCTAAAACTACTTATGAATTTATACCTGAGGGTGATCCTCGCAGTTTTACCAATTTATAATCGTCAATGCAGATACGTGCTTTAACTTAACATTGTGAAAGTTTGATATTTATATAATTTGTGTCATTTGAAAACATATTCTGTTTATTGAGTTTATTGAAAGAAACCTCCAATCAGCGTGGACGAGGCCATGGGTTATTTACATTTCCAAGGAAAACTTTCGTCTAATGAAGCCTCGATAGACCCGTGCAGCATGTGAACTTTCTACATGTACTTCAACTTAGTTCTGGTGGTTGCCAATATACCTAAGCCTGACTGTAACCACGTGTTCACCTGAGGGTTCTTAAACACCACGTGCACCGGAACCGGGCTGACTATATAGACTTTTCCTTCATTTCATTATTTAATTTGTATATTTTTGTTTGTTTGGTTTTTTTCTCGTTGAATTTTCTGTTTAATTTAATTTTATTTTGTTATTAAATATTTTGTTAAAAAGTTCATACTTGTTCTGTTGATTTATGTAAGTTCATCAGGATGCATAATCACACATCCTCACAAATGGTGGCAGCGGTGGGATGCATCTGAGCTTGCATAAATCAAAAGATTTTCTTGTGTTTGCATGTTAGAAATTTTGACTTTGATATTTCTTATTTTTGTATGTTTCAGTGCAAAAACTTTCACAATGTCACATATGCCGAAATGGATGACCGAGCTTATCGCGAAAGGGTCAAGCGTCAAGGACTGTTTAGAGGTGTGGCGTCAGGAGCAGGAGGCAATGAGAGCTGAGAGAGAGTCTGCTAGGGCTGAAAGAGAGGCAGTGAGGGCAGAGAAAGAAGCTGAGCGAGAACTTGAGAAAGTAAGGTTAGCTCATGAAAGAGAGGAGCGTCAAGCTAAGAGAGACAGAGATAAGTGGGAGGCTGAGAAAGAGATTAAGTTGAAAGAGTTAGCTCTTAAAGAAAGAGAGTTAGAAACTGGTCCCTCCCCTCAGAGTGTTCAAACTCCTAGTGTAAAGTTGCCCAAATTTGAAGAAGGTCAAGACCCTGATGTTTTTCTAAAATCATTTGAGAAAATAGCGGGCTTACAAAAATGGGATAAATCTCAATGGGCGGTTCGTTTAGTCCCCATGCTATCGGGTAAAGCTCTTGAGGCCTATTCTAGATTGTCAGATGAGGAGAGTGATAATTACGATGCTATCAAAACTGCTATTCTGAAAAGGTATGAATTGACTTCAGAGGCTTATCGGGATAAGTTTAGGAAGTGTAGACAGTTCAGTGATGAGTCATTTAAAGATTTTGTTGTTCGTGCAGAAAGGTTCTTTCACCATTGGTGTGATAGGGAGGATATTGGGTCAGACTTTGAATTGTTGTTTGATTTGATTTTGAGAGAACAGGTGATAGGAAGTTGTTCAAATGATTTGCAATTGTGGGTTCGTGAGCATACTCCAAAGTCTATCAAAGATGTTATAACTTTGTCGGAGTCATTTCAGGTTGCACATAAAGGCAGTAATGCAGGTGGTGGACGAGGTAACGCAGGGGAAAAGCCGGGTCCCAGACCCAGTAAGTTTGGTTCAGGTCAGTTCCAAAGGGGTAAGCATGTCTCGCCATCAAAGTAAAACATGTTACAAGTGTAACCGGGTAGGACATATTGCGCCAAATTGTCCTTTGCGTAGTACATATCAGTCGAAACCTCCTTTTAATCAAAACCCAGGGAATCAAAAGTCGAAAGAGCGGTTTGGTTTGTGTCTTGATGAAAATATGATAGTTTCTGATCAGGGTGATGGTGTTCATGAGAATAAGATGGTTGTTAAGTTGTCTGGCGTATCAGCTACTGACGAGTCAAGTCTTGAAACATGTTGTGAATCGGGTCTAGATTTGGTAAGTGGGGAAGTTGGTGAAAAAGTTGTCTCAGTTTTGAGGGACACTGGATGTTCCACTGTGTTTGTTAATAGTAAGTTGGTTTCAGATGATGAAAAAACTGGGAGAACAAAAGTAATTACTTTGGCCGATGGTACAAGGAGAACTTGCAGTGAGGCGATAGTAAGTGTGAAAACGCCATACATTTCAGGTAAGGTGCACGCGCTATGTCTTGACTCACCTTTTGCTGATGTAAACATTGGCAACAATGTAAGCATTGTAGTACCGAAAGAGGCAGCACCTTTGACCATGATTGAGACTGCAGAAACAGTGGATGAAAAAGAATGTGGAGTTGTTCAAACTAGATCAGAGACAAGGAAACATGAGGATGCAAAGAAACCAAAGCTGGATGATTTGAAAGAAGTGGACACAGAACATGAAGGTATGTGGTGTAATAGAGAGTAATTGATCGAGCATCAGAAAACTGACGACAGCTTGAAATCGGTGTTAGAGATGGCCCAAAATGGTCCACATGAAGGAAAGTCTTATTTCATCTTGAAAAATGATTTACTGTATAGAGTTTTTGACTCAGACTCTGGCGAAAAGGTATTCCAGATTGTTGCTCCAAAGAAACTGCGCAGTAGTATTATGTCATTAGCTCACGACACGCCACTGGCTGGACATCTTGGAAACAAGAAAACAAGAGAAAGAATTATGAGAAACTTCTTTTGGCCAGGTATGTATATAGATATATCTCGGTATTGTAAGTCATGCTCTATTTGTCAAAAGGGGACGCAAAGAGGGAGAACGCCAAAAGCGAAATTGGTGCCAATTCCAAAGATCGATGTTCCATTTTCCAGAGTAGCGATTGATTTTGTGGGCCCATTACCGATGACAGAAAAGAAAAACAGGTATATTCTGGTATGTATGGATTATGCCACTCGATTTCCAGAGGCTTTTCCGATGAAAAATCAAGACGCAGAAAGTGTGGCAAATGCGCTGATAGAAATGTTCTCAAGGGTAGGTTTTCCTAAAGAAATTTTATCAGATCAGGGGACAAATTTTATGTCATCTCTCATATCAGAACTCTGCAAAATGCTCAAGGTCCGTAAGCTGTCAACTACCCCTTATCACCCCCAAGCAAACGGGCTAGTAGAACGATTTAATGGGACTCTTAAACAGATGTTGAAAGCATATGCAGTTGTAGAGCCATTAAAATGGGATGTTCATTTACCATATGTACTTTTTGCCTATAGAGAGGTCCCGAACGAATCAACAGGTTTTACTCCATTTGAACTTCTTTATGCCAGACATGTCAGAGGCCCCCTGGACATATTAAAGGAGCAGTGGGAAGAACCAACCGAGGAACAAACGTCAGTTTTAAGTTACCTGATGGAAACCCGAGAACGGATGGAGACAGTACGTAAAATGGTTACAGATATGGAATCTCTAGCAAAGAAGAATCAGAAAAGATACTATGATAAAAACGCCAGAAACAGAAATTTTGAAGTAGGTCAAAAAGTCTTAGTTTTATTGCCTACAAGCACTTCGAAACTATTGGCGCAGTGGAAAGGTCCGTATGAGGTGACACAAAAAGTAAGTCCTGTTGATTTCAAAGTGAGGTTGTCCAAAAGCAAAGAGACTGTTTACCATGTGAATATGCTGAAGGAATGGTTCGAGAGAGAGCCGGAGGAAAACAGTAAGTCTGAAATTATGGCATGTTTGAATGTTATTTCTAGTTTAGCCAATGACGACGTTCAGATAGCAGACGACGTGGTGTCAGATAGAGTTCCGACCCTACAACAGACAGAATCAGCAACTGACGTACAGTATTCAACAAACCTGACTGCAGAGCAAATGGATCAGATTCAGAGGTTAGTTGAAGAATTTGGTGATATTTTTACAGATGTCCCCAAGAGAACGCATTTGATGAAACATTCATTGAAAACTTCTACGGAGGTGCCAATTCAGATGAAACCATATCCGATCCCCTATGCATTACAAGACAAAGTGAAGCGTGAGTTACAGCAAATGATGGACCTTGGTATCATTGAGGAAACGGACAGTCCGTATTCAGCACCAGTCGTCCTCATCAAGAAGAAAGACAACTCGCTGAGATTCTGCGTTGACTTCCGGGAGTTGAATAAGATTACGGTATTTGATCCTAGACCAATGCCTAGAATAGATGCTATTTTGAATAAGATCAGCAAAGCTAAATTCATCAGCAAATTAGACCTCACAAAAGGATATTGGCAAGTACCATTAGACGATGACGCTAAGCGTAAAAGTGCATTTGTAACTCCATTTGGACATTTCAGTTTTACAGTTATGCCATTCGGAATGGTGAACGCACCGGCTACTTTTGTTAGACTGGTAAGCAAAGTTCTTACAGGGCTGGAGGATTTCACGGAGGCATTCATTGATGATATTGGTATCTATAGCAACACCTGGGAAGAACATCTTGAACATCTGGGGACAGTGTTCGAAGCCTTGAGAAAAGCAGCTCGACCGGCAAAATGTGAGTTTGGTTTTAATGAACTTTGTTTTCTTGGTCATACCATAGGGAGTGGGAAAATAAAACCGATGATGTCGAAAGTAGAAGCCATACAAAACTTTCCGATTCCAACTACAAAGAAAAAGGTAAAGTCTTTTCTAGGTATGATTGGGTTCTACCGGAAATTTATTCCAAACTTTGCCACAGTAGCACTTCCGCTTACAGACCTGACGAGAAAGAGAACGCCCAACAAGATCAAATGGACAGACGACCTTGGTCACTCCTTCAAAGAGTTGAAAGGTAAGTTACTATCAGAACCAGTTCTTCGAAGTCCAGACTTTAGCAGATCATTTATTTTGCGCACAGACGCAAGCGCACACGGTGCAGGCGCAGTACTAGAACAAGAGTTTGAAGATGGTAAGCATCCAATTTGTTTTTTAAGCAAAAAGTTCAGTCCTGCTGAGAGAAATTATGCTGTGGTAGAAAAAGAGTGCCTAGCTATTGTGTGGGCGGTTCAGAGTCTCAGGGTGTATTTAGAAGGTAAACCATTTGAAATCGAGACTGATCATGCACCATTGCAGTGGTTACAGAGGTCAAAGCTATCTAATCAAAGATTGTTACGATGGAGTCTTCTTTTGCAGGAGTTTGTGTTCTCGATTAGGTATATTCGTGGTACACAGAATTCAGTTGCAGACTCTTTGTCAAGAATGTGTTCGGATGATGCGATTGACTAATTATATGCTATAGCTTTGTGTCTGGATAAATATGGATTTATATAAGTCATTTGTATATAGTTTGCGTTTGTTTAATTTCAATTTTAGTTTGTTGGTTTGGGTGGACTAAATGTTGTTTAGTCTTATAAGAGGGAGGTATGTAACAAACTAAAATTCGTTGTGTATAATTATAATTCCCCTTGGTTCACCTTCCGGTTTATCCTTTGGAGAGCCCCTTGTTTTAATACTTTGACCCTTGGTTACCGTGGTAACATATCAATCCTGTGGGGAGCCCCTCGTTGATACCTTAAATAGTTGGTAAAAGTATGCACGGGTAGTACCCGGGAACATCAGCCGATAGACGTGGTCGTCATCCCGTCTAGTGCTCAGGGGCCTGTTTTAGAAAAACATCAGGTATTTAAACAACCCATTTTTGTACGTTTTAACCACACGTGTTTGAATAGGTTTTCGGTAGTATGTTTTTCTTTTCGTTTATTTTATCAGGGTCTTTTCTGCCTTGTTTTGCTGTAAATTTCCCAGTCCCTACAGAACGTCAATACCTGTCAGGGAAGGAGGGTTCTTGGGTGCTGAAATATTTCCAGCTCCTGTATTTATGAGTAGCCGTTTCCATTTTCATGGGATAATTTATAGAGACCGCTGTTCTACAGTGAGTGAGTGAACTACGGCGGCCCTTTCGACACATCTCTAAAACTACTTATGAATTTATACCTGAGGGTGATCCTCGCAGTTTTACCAATTTATAATCGTCAATGCAGATACGTGCTTTAACTTAACATTGTGAAAGTTTGATATTTATATAATTTGTGTCATTTGAAAACATATTCTGTTTATTGAGTTTATTGAAAGAAACCTCCAATCAGCGTGGACGAGGCCATGGGTTATTTACATTTCCAAGGAAAACTTTCGTCTAATGAAGCCTCGATAGACCCGTGCAGCATGTGAACTTTCTACATGTACTTCAACTTAGTTCTGGTGGTTGCCGATATACCTAAGCCTGACTGTAACCACGTGTTCACCTGAGGGTTCTTAAACACCACGTGCACCGGAACCGGGCTGACTATATAGACTTTTCCTTCATTTCATTATTTAATTTGTATATTTTTGTTTGTTTGGTTTTTTCTCGTTGAATTTTCTGTTTAATTTAATTTTATTTTGTTATTAAATATTTTGTTAAAAAGTTCATACTTGTTCTGTTGATTTATGTAAGTTCATCAGGATGCATAATCACACATCCTCACAATATATATATATATATATATATATATAGATATATATATATATTCGACATCCTAAATTATCAAATTGTAAAAAAAAAGTTGATCAATCTTTAGGTTTCTGTGAACTATCCAAGTGGAAAGAAGACTGCTCTCATACAGAATGACACCCATCAGAAAATCTGCAAGGCATTGATCCGTGGTACAAATGTTGATAGTGCAATTGTAGAAGCCTTGTGTCAGTCTAATCCAGTGTGCATAATAACTGGAGCAGCAAAAATTGTTAAATTGGAGAGTGTGAAAGTCTGCAAGCGGGAATCTGGATGTCCATTACAGAAGAAAGACTACAGTGACTTCTTCAACTTCAGCTGGGACCACCTTCATGAATACTTTAGGCACCATTGCCCTGCTCTAATTTCAATTATTTCTGCAACAGTTTGTGATTTAACACCTCAGGTTTCCAGTAAACCGTACCAACATATAATTCTCACAGCCTGTATTGGATTGCATGGTAGAAGCCAAGAAATGTCCTTGGTACAATTTGTTGTTGGCTTCATGCTAAAACATGGTGGATGCACGGAACGGGTATAACACTTTTTATGAATTATTTTTTAAAGCATGTTGAATGTTTTAAATGTATAATGAATGTGACCTTTCAATTAACTGATATATGTTATGTAAAATTAACTCTTTCAACAGTATAAATGAAAAAATCTTATCCCAAAATATATTATTGTTAAGGGTCAGGTTATTCCGATATTAAAAATTAAATACGTAGGACTATAAACTTTATCTGATATGAAGTACAAAGCTTTTCGATTAATTTTGTTGTTGGGCAATAGTATATAGATAACATAGATTGGCAAAGTTAAAGTTTTGACCGTTATAGTTTGATGAATTGAAGATAAGTTTTGTTATTATTATGCAACAGGATATTGAAAGGTTGTCCAAGATCGGGCTGAGTGTTCATCCCACAACTCTCCATCGGAAGCTGGTGAATTGGCTGAATATTCTTGATTTAGATATTCTAAGTGCAAGGGACTCCTGGGCAAATGGTGGACATTCCACTTACCAAATTATCGGGGATAATTGGGATAAGGATATATTGCCCTCCTACAGGACATCTGACAGAAAGACACTATCTCTGCATTTATTCAATATGTATGCAATTCTTGACAGGGTGGTTCCCCCCCCCCCCCTGAAAACTGATAACATTGAACCTGCAAAGTTTATTCCATCAGTGTCTGAGCAAGAGCAACTTATGCAGGAGTTGTGCTTTGTTATCTCAACATCCATAATTGGAAATCATCCCCAAATGAATGAGCTTCTGAAAAGAGTGTACCCAAAACACCTGGAACATACATATTCCAGATATGCTGGGGAGAAAACAACGCAGGTAATGATTTCAAGTTAACAAAAATGGACGTCCATTTTAGTATGCATGTTTTCAGAAACTTTGTTATTGAAGATTTAAAAGCTATGGACAATTATTTGAGGAATATTTAAGTCTATTTCTTTGATACATCAAATAATGGGTTTCTTCTGTAGTTTCCATGTTGATCATAAGTAAATATACCGGTACATGTAAATGAATTACATACATATGTAATTTTGATATTTCATTCAATATCCATTAGGACTAAGGGACTGCAATGAAAATAGAACCCAAGATGTGATACAGCTTTTGAAGGAATTGAGCAAGTTGTATGTTCCATGCAAAGATGACACAATTGTAGAACCTGTATTCTTTGGAGGTATTTATAGTATTAATATTTTTGTTTTTAATGCAATAGGCTAGCACTTAAATATCATCAGCATGAGTGCATAATAATTGTTAGACTGCTCATCTTCAGGAGACCGTTTAACGGATGAAAGAGTGCAGTCAGCACAGGAAGCAATGAAAAATGCTGAAACTCCATTGGATAGATTAGAGGGTTTTATATCCAAAATCGAAGATTTCCATCGCATGATGAACTTTTAGAGGTAAGAATTGTTTACTGTCTGTTGAATCATTTTTATTCATGGGGGTTTGTGAGTAGCCAAAATTTCTTGGTTTGTGGAGCTGTAATTTCTTTGGTACAAGAAGTTTAATCATTATAATATTAATAAATATTAAAACAAGGGTTACCCTTAAAAGCCACAAATATTGGTTCCCCCATGAACAATGATGATTCCACTGTATATGCATAATTTGAAATATTATACTTCAATTAATTGAATGTGTTTCTTTGAGAAACTTTAAGACAATATTTAAAAAATAGCTATTAACATAGCTTGATGATAGGTGATATTCAACAAAAAGTATTTTTTGATATTGTAGGCAATTCATAAGTTGACATACAATTCCCAAAGTGGCTCTGACAGATGTACTGCTTACTACTTCCGCAATCTTTTAAACTTGAGAAATGTCAAAGGAAAAGTTTGCAATTCATTTCGTGCATACAAGATGTTATATTACGTTATTTTGGATGCCGTCTGTCTTGTAATGTTCCTGGCAATAATGAACACGAAGAGTGTTGACGAAGAAATTCTGGTGCCAGAAGATTTTGACAATAAAACAGACAAAGAGAAAGCTGAATGGATAGATGGTATAAGTAGACAGATATTGAAGAAATGGTTTTTTGAAGAATCAGATGATATTTGTGAAAATTTGAGGGAGATTATTTCAAATCCTGATCATCCTGATAACTACTGGATCTCAAATATGCAAGACGATGGGCGTTTCAAATGCCATCATTGTAACAAGACATACAAGTACAGCAATACCCTGCAGTATCATGAAAAAAAATATCATGATGTCAAAATTGAAAAGCCAAAGCAAAGAAAAAGTGGCACAGATGAAGTTAACGAGTACATACTTATGTTATTTCGGTTGACACTTTTGCTGAAAAATTTAGATTCCGGAATTGACATGGGCGATGGACAAATGGTGATGTGCTCAGCCAAATATGAGCTTCCAATTCATAATCTGACCAATAAGGTGAAATATATGATAGGGTCTATTCATTTAACAGCCCTTACATCAGGTATTGTTCAAGAACATCAGAAAAATCGACTTATTGCGAACAGATTTGTCTATGTACAAGGTGGGAAGAACAATAACATTTCATTAGATGAATACTTAGAAATGCTTAACAGAGATAGTAAAGTTGTTGCATCAGGTCATCAAACAAAAGACAGCATACTCCTGAATTCAAAAAACTATCCTCATTTAGTGAACATCAAGGACCATTTTGAGGAAGTAACGGGAATAAGGAAAAGAAAAGGATTTCATCACTTGCCATCGTACAAGACAGATGTTCTAAAGGTTGTGAACGAATTAGCTGATCAGAGTGTCTTGACAGTAAACAACCAGCGAAGACTACAATGCAGAACTTTAAATCCAGATCAAGATCTTTTTTCTCCTGCTTACAAGGGACTCTGTACCATGATTCATCGCCATAAACCATTTGCTCCATTCAGGCGCTTAAGAGACCCACACATCTAAACACTGGGACAAAATATTAAAAAAAATCTAGAGTACTTTTAGACTCTTGGTGCATAATAATTCTGTATTGCTTATCATTTTTTTATTTCATGAAGCCTTATGTTGTACACCTCTTACATGTCTGGATAAGATACGAACGCTGTGTTTTGCCGTAATACAATTTGATATTGAAATGTCCTTTTACAACTTATTTACATAATCTTTGTGCTCTTTAGAAAAAAGGGTCAGAATATTGATAATATCATGACATACTTGCAATAAATTTTAAATTCTGTTAATTGATTTCCTACTTGCATGTTTGTATTTTTTTTTTAAATGTGAAGGCTGAATATGGTTTCAAGTGATGACAATTATCAATAAATGCCTAAGTATGTGCAAGGTTGTTCATTTTTTAGTCATTCTTAAGTAGCTAATCAATTATGGACATGCACAAATGTATTGTCAATTTGTACCGGTATAAACTGCTTTAAGGAAAAAAGTGTAATCTTATGTATGATAAAAATTGCAGGCTTTTTTAAGGAGCATACAGGTTTAATACACAAGTTATACACAGGGCACTTGATGAATATGATTATGTTTGAAGTCTAAAAGTTTGACAGCTATGTGAATTAGTTTGTCAGACATTCAACTTGGCACGTTGGAAGCCATTGGTTTTACATGATACTCAAAAGGCTTGAATTTACTCATTCATAGTTGCATTATCATGAGATTTTTATTTGTTACTCTACTGATCATTTTGAATTCTAGTGATTAAAAAGGAGGCTAAATATAGAAAACAAGGATTGTACAAATTTATTAAATTATCACTGAATGTGATGTTCCAGACAACATGAAGGTGAACATTTACATTCATGAACTAGTTTTATTAGATAATGATCAATTTCAAAGGCATGCATAATTGCTTAATCAAACTCGGTGTCTGATTCAATTAAAAGTTCAGCATCATCGTATAGTTCAGTAAAATCACTGTTTGTGTCACTGTCTAAGACTGATGGTTCATCTTTTATCATTTTTTCAAGAGGAAATGTATCTTTATGACAGTCATCACATTTGCACAACAGCATACATCTGTCACAATACATGTGGTGGGGATCTTTTATTGTAAGTTCACTTTCCTTCACAAAAGGTTTCAACAACATTTTTCTTCTACAAGTTTGTGAATTGTAAACATCCTTCACCTCCTGCTCTACTTTTCTTAGGTGATATGAATTGTAAAGGAGTAACGCAAGAGCTGGATTTCCATCCCGACCAGCACGGCCAATCTCCTGAACTACTTTCACTAACTGCTTCGGAGCACCATATAGAATTACATTGTTTGTACCAGTTATATCTATCCCCATTCCAAGGGCACTGGTTGCAATAACGATTCTCAATGATCCATGTTCGTTGCAAAGGTCATCCAGTATTTTTTCCTTCTCTGCATCTGGTGTCTCAGAATGAAACATCTCACAGAAGGAAACGCTGTCTGGAACTTCTGAAGTTATGTAACAGTACAATTTGGAGACATCCCGAATGCTGTTACAATATATGATAGTTCTCGGAAAAGAGTCTAACTGATCGATGATCCAGGCCATTCCTAGGTCAACAGAATTTGGAATTTTTTCCACAACCAGTTTTATGTTTGGTTTGTCTGGTGACAGTCGGATCTCGGTTGCATCATCCTTCAAATTTAGGACTTTGCGGACTCTTCTGCAAATGTTATGGGTGCAGGTTGCACTTAGTGCCAGAACTGATACAGATGGGAAAATGGAACGAAGTTCCCCAACGTAGCTGAACCATTTTCTGAATGCGTTTCTGTCATCATCATCCTTCTCACCCCTAAACAAAATAAAAATTGAAATTACATTCTTGTATTTAACAAATTTTGCTTAATATACATATACTTTAAATGCAGTGTCTATCATGTTTCAAACACAAGAGCTTGACAGGTGCCATTAGCTGGTATTGTAATTGAAAGCTTAAAATGAGTTTAAAACATGGCATGTGTTCTATTGAATTATAATTACAAATGTAATATTTTTTTTAAAGCAGTTAACATACATTGATGCTAAAGACAATTCATAAATGGAGTTGCTTAACAGAAATATTTACTTACCAACATGCAATTGTTTGAAACTCGTCCACAACAATGGTTGAAACATCAAATGCATGGAGCTGGTCTCGGAATGTGCTATCCCCGACGAGCAACTCAGGGGACCCAAAGAGATAATCAAAAGCCCCATCCCTAATGATGCGGTCAGCTTCTGGGGTGCCATCTAATAAAATATTAATCAATATCACGATCAGAACATTAATCTCAGAATGTCAGTGTTATACATAAATCGGTGTTATTTTCATCAATGTTTACAAATTCATTAGACCAATCAGTATGCCGCGAAAAATATTATTTCTATCTAACCTATTTCGACATGTTTACAAGTTATGTTCACATGATAATGATATCTACCAAATAGATGTCATATTACCTCTATATATTGCTCGAATGTTTGGTATTTTGGAAAGCCTTTCCACCTGGTTTTTCATGAGGGCGATCAACGGACAGCAAACGATTATCTTCTTTGGCTCTCTCCCCACCGCTCTCTGTTGCGGAATCGCGATCTGGTACGGTAAACTCTTCCCGTAGCCTGTTGGTAATACGGCCAAACAATCCTTGCCGTCCAAAATGCACCCTATGATCTCTTCCTGTTCTTTTTAAAGATTTTTCACATTGAATAGCTGGAGAACTTCTTCTGACGCCATTTTGAAACTTCAACCGAGTTGATTTTAGAAACACGAATCTGATTGAATAATTCTGAAATGTTTATTCATATTTGAAAGGTCACACTGACGTGACCCTGCATGGGATGTTGTTAGATGTTTGAGAAGCGGAAGCGGATTCAGAACGTCTAATTTTAATTAGATTGCCAAATCATCAGCTATTTATATAAAGAAATGATTGACAGTAACGTGGGTTAATAGGTGGGGTTCCGCATTTCCGCACACGCATCTCGTCAAAGCGTCTATACCCTAATCCTAACCCAAACCCAAATCCTAACCCTCACCCTACCAAACCCTCACTCTAACCCTATACCCGGGTTTAAGTTAAATTTAATTCAAACCTGTTTACAAAATTTAGCGACAAGCGCAACAGTTACAACAGTTTTCATACCAACTACTAATGTTCGGTTTGAATTGATTAACAATTGTAATTTTTTCTAAATGACTCTGATAGAGAATTCCGGATTTTCGTAGATTCAAATCTCAAAGATTTTAAACCATATGTTGTTGATCTAACTTTCGGTAAAACAACTGTATTTGTATATCTAAAAGAACAATGACTTTGTTTATTTAAAATCTTAAAACATTCTGTTGCCATTGTTCTGAAACGTCGGAGTTTACGACATGGTAGTTTTGATTTTCGATGAAGATATTTATATGAACAAGCATTCTGAGAGTATTGCATAAGCAATACACGTCCCCTACCGGTTTGTGGAAATTGTGAAAACAATACACTGTTATGCAGAATATCGAACCCGAACATTAAAAAAATGAAATATAAAAAATTGATTTTCTCGAAAATATGTCAACCAGACGCTACAAAAATGTAAACTTGATCTGTAGTGTGAAAGTATGATAAATTGTAAGTTTCCCTAATCTAGTCAGGACGTTTAACTGCTGAGAGGCTTTCTTACATATATTTGAAATGGGAGAGCTAAATTTAAGTTTAAAATAAATGGTAACATCAAGTAATTCTACTTCCTTTTCTAGTTCAACTTTAATTTCGTCTATTCCGAAACATATATTTTCTTCTTTTGTTTTTTTACCCTATACATATGGCTTAAACATTATCAGGATCGGCTTGCATTTGGTTGTCTTTGAACCACCTAACAAGGATTGAGGGTCTGGTTCTAAAGTATTTTACAGTGAGTTAATAACATTGCTAGAAATAGAAAGGGTGTTATCGTCGGCGTAGTTATAAAGGTCAAAATCTATTATAAAATGAAAAATGTCATTCGTAAAAATATTTAAAAAATAACAGGACCAAGTATAGAACTTTGTGAAACACCTGTGTACTATTCTAAACAAGTATTTCTTTTACAGGAATGATCAGCATATATATCAATGGTCAGCTGTGTTAATGTAATACGAAAGCATTACGCTACATTCAATAAACTATATATAGCACCGTTTTGTTGACTTCCGAAATAAGCAAGGCATAAAGTTTTAAAGAATTAGACTTCCGTTATAAATATTCTTACGCATATGTAAAGAAAAACGTACAATGAATCATTAATTATGTAGTTGTATAAATGTTTTATTTTCTAAGCAAATGGATAAGAGTAATACTTTTAGAAATCTACGTGTAATTAAAGATTTAATTGAGTTAGTCAATGTTTAGTTAATAAAGTAGTGCAAGGCGCAATACGTGCGCAAATAGTAAAACTTGCCAGATACCTCATATGGACACAACTGTGATCGACCAAATGATCTCAAAAATCATTAAAAACATATCCCAGTTTCACAAACTGTCTTCTGTTGCTTAAATAGCTTGCTATTTAGGTTGTAACTGCATTTGTAAAATCATATGAATTTAATTTTGCTAAAAAAGATCATGCAGAATACAGTCAAAGGCTTTTGATAGGTCCATTATAATAGCTGCGGTATATTTTATATGATCAAGAGCTATCATTTCTTCTAAATGTTTTATAATAATATAGAAATCAAAATACCAGAACCGAATTTAGAATCTTTAATAAATTTAATAGTATATAAAGTATGCATGGTGTCATTTTCATAACAATTGTAAATTCGATGTGGATTTTTACTTTCAATCAACAATTATGTCAAAGCCACGTGTAATTCAACTATCTTGTAAAAATTTTACAAACAGAGAACAAAAATGTAACAACACTTAAAAAAATTAATGTTGGCCTGAAAAATTATATTTTGATAATTTGCTAAAATTATATTTTTACGCATTTCCCCCCCCCCCCCCCCCCCAATATTTTATCATTAAAACATTTTTTAATTTGTTGTGGTATCAAATACGAATCAAAGTACCGAAGTACTGACGGGAGACGACTTTATCGATTATCATTTATTTTAAAATCAATTTATTTTGCATGTTAATTAGTTTCTAGTTTGTATTTGAATTACGCACTTTTCTATAGCATGAGTTTTTAGACTTTTCCCACAAGAATTTTGAGAAATTCACATAAATCATGTTGTGTAATATTTAAAGATATTTTTCAACTACTAGTATGTATTGGTTATGGAAACAATTCTAAAAAGTGTATGGATCCAAGCACTATTGATATCGAACTCTAGTCTCGTTTAACTAGACGCTCGGCTGTCTCCGTTAATATCCGACAAGCAAGGAGCCCCCTCTCTGCTTGTTACAGATTTACGGAGACAGCTGAGCGTCTGGTTGAACGAGACTATATTAACTCTGGCGTAGGAATACATGAGACTACAAAAATATCTAAATTGTTCGTAGTATATAAGATTTGACTATTTTCGAAGTTTTTATAGATAAGTTTCTGGAACAGCAATGCTTCAGCATACATTACATCGAATTTTTTTCTATTTTATTTTCAAGAACTTAGTCTTATCAGCGGTGTTGATATGTGCTGAGGTCCAAACACTGTTTCACTTTCGGTTTGCCAGAGCAACTGCATAGGAGAGTTGATTAAAATCAACTCCCAAAAATAAATTGATGTTCTGAAAACTTTCTTTATTTGTCTCGTCTTGTTTAGCTAATCTTTTCATAAAAACAACTGTAATATTTGTCTTTATCTTAAGACATGCATAAACTACATTTATAAATCAGCTGAAACAAAGTTCATATAAAAAGAATCAACAGAACACGGCCTCTACTGGTCGTAAAAGTTTGGTGACTGTTTGTGTGCTACGGATTTTGCCAGCGTTGACTCCCGTAACTGATCGTTAGGAATGATAGGAAGTTCAAAGTAAGAGAAACAAAAGCTTTATGTGAGAGTCATGTGTGTCAAGTACAATTTTGTTTGGAGACAGGTTGCCACTCGCAACGTGGGATGTCCGTTAAAATCGTACTTACCTATAACGATTGTCGTGTAACAGACGTACATTTGCCTTGCGAATGGCAGAACTAATATCCGCGTTGTGAGTGACTTGCAAGTCAATCGTACCGACGTCTTGCTTTGCCTCTCGCGACAGAAAGTTTCCCTGTTAAATGGAAAATATCGGGGGGGGGGGGGGGGGGGGGTGTTGTTGTCACTGTCTTACATCATGCCAAAAACTGAGCAATCGCGATGTCTGTTATGACAGTTAACTTTAGTCACTGTTCTGAACCTCATTTGAATTGTATCGGATATCAAAATACACGAGCTCTGCGTTGACAATACTGTTATCTTTATTCGGTTTATACTCCAGTATCGATACAATTGTTAGGATTACTTAACATGCAGGAATTTTCTGATGGTAAATACATTAATCTACAAGGGCCAGCGGGCAGTAGCTATAGTAAATTTCAACATGCAATGCTACAAAAGTGCAGAGGAGAGGCAGGGCTCCCACATAGCAACTGTAAGAAAGTTAACATATATTCTGTGTTTTCGTATGACATGCTAAGATATCGATCATCGGTCTTCAGGAGGCTACCGCGACATCGGTGGGAATGGATTGTCATGACTTGAATTTCTTGTGTACATTTTAATTATACATTTGTTTCAAAAATTCAAAGGTTCATTAGGTTCTTTTGGTTACCTGAGTACATAGACTCATGGAGCTCCAGTGTTCGGGTCGGTATATAGTCTGCATTAACTATTATACTATTCCCAGGTGAGGTTCAAGTATACTGGGGCCAGGAATCCTTAGGCTACCCTAATGTCTCACCGGGCCTAGACTTAGAATGTTTATTATCAACTCAACCAGAAAATAGAAGATGCAGTCAAAAACTGTTTAGCTCATTGAGCAATTCATGACAAATGCGGATGAGGAGGTATACACGGTACAATTTTATTGCAAACTTTAATCTCTCTGAATCTCTAGGCTTTCAATACGTCATTACGTCTGTTTTTCGTTGTAGGCATCTATGGAATTTGATAGTGTCCCTGCGATAGAGGATGTGTAGGAGCAAGATGTCATTGAGGAAGCCCCCTTCTCCTCCTCATCAACAGCTCCGTTCACATTTTGAATGGCACACTGGATAACCTCCTGCTTCAATTCAACCTCCGGGGATGGCGAGCTGACCTGTCTGGTAAGTGTATGATCATTGTATTCTAATGAAATTAATTTTTAAAATCAAAATAAAACTAATAATTTGTCCATAGAATATGAATGTCCTGTCTTATGGCACATTTGTATTGCAACATGAAAAGAAATGTTCTTTGTTTTTTATTGTGAGATTACCATAAACTAGTTGGTAAAAATGTATAAATCGAAGATCCATCCTTTTAAAAAATACCGTTAATATTAAGTGTTAATGATTTTGTTTTACTTTAACTACTAGGCGTTCTATTTATTAGATTTAGTGGTTTAATTGTCACCACTATATAAATCTTTTTAAAAAAACAAATTGCTTTTTGTATTTTTACAAGTTTAAGAAATAGTTGATAGCATACTAATTTGTCTAATGAGATTCCTAAAAGGTTTGGAAAACTTATCTTCTATTATTCTAGCGGTTATTGGCATGGACATGACTAGATATTCTGATTTTTCTAACTTCACCATTATATATTGTAACGTGTAATGTGTGTTCAAACCACGGATAATAATTTTTCCTAAACGTTTCCTACGTTTTTAAATGATTGGAGTAAAATCAACTCTTAAACACTTTTCATCAAATTAAATCAAACACGATGATTCTAACTGATTTATAACTAATTATTTTCCTTCAGCTATCCTTGTACAACACTTGGTCTGAAACCACTGTTTCAGACCACTGTTTCAGACCCTGTTCTGAACCTAGTCCGAACTTATTTATTTCTGAGCCTATGCTCCCGGACTATATATACCGTAATGTTTCAAATGGTCCACCCGCAGTATTTTTGGGTCCCGCAAATGAAACATAAAGCGTACCTACTATAATCGCTGTATCTCTGCTCTCTGAGGTCTTCTCTCCTCTGCGTCTATCAGCAGACTAACTACTATGCGCAGACGCGCTTCCTATTTATACCCTACGTCAATTCTGCTGACTCATCGCAGGGTCATCAAAACGTTTGAGACAGTTAACCACACCCAAGGAATAGCTTATGATTGAATATATTTGATTGACCCTAATTGCTCTATTTACATACTCAAAGGAATTTTCATTACATTACCCACGCCTCCGAAATATATGCGACCCTGCATATGAAGTAAAACAAAATACGAACTTTGTTTCTTTTTTTTTATAATACATTTTCGATAAAGTTATTCAACAGAACAAAATGTTCTAGAAGCATAACAGGTTTCTGCCTGTTCACACCAATCAATGTCCTTCATTCCACGTACTCGAATTCTTCCTCTTCCACAGTTTCTTCAACCTGCTTGTCATCCTTGGTGTAGGTTGACACGACTTTGTGCAACTTCCGCTTCTTCAAAACTCTCTTTTGTCCATCACTAGACTGATTCTCCGTCTGTGTGCTCGACGACTTGTATGTTTTTCCAAAACTGAACTTCGGAACGGAAGATGGGCAGACCCCGCTGCTTTGGGTTGAAACCAATGGTGTTGACCTCTTTGGTGCAATCACTGGAGCTGGTTCTGTATGCTTTCGCACAACTCTACCCTTTTCCAAAGGACTACGACTCTTTGGTTTCGCACTATGCTTCTCTTTCTCACTTTCACCCTTATCTTCATTTGACGCTACTTGAGACTGCTCTTTGATCCCCTCTGAATTTTCTTCACAGGACTCGACTCCCTCGTCACTGGAACTGTCATCTGTACTGGATACCTGTCCAAGCAAATCACCTGGGTCCTGTGTAAGCCACCCTTCATCGCCGCTGTCAACACCATTGTCATTCTGATTGACTGATTCTTTCTCATGGAATTTCTTCTCATGTCTGATCAAATATTCCTTCTTCTTGAATAATTTTCCACACGTTTTGCAAGAAAACTTGCCTCCCGTGCACCTCATCAAATGTTCAGGCCATTGGTTATCAACAACTTCTCCTTCACACAATGGACAATGATTTCTAACTTTAGCTTTTGTTACTTTCAGGTTCGGCATTTTCTACAAAATATAAAAAAAAATAAACAGCTTTATTACTTAATAATAAAGTTTTACACAACTTAATAGGACTCATAGTCCTCTAACCACTTCGGACGGCCACATTGTCTTTTAGGCCTGGCCATGGTAGAGTCGACAAGTTCATCAACACTCTCTACAATCTTATCAGTTTCTTGCTCTCCTTCATCTGTTTCAGTATAACTGTCTAACAGCTCGGTAATTAATCCAGTATCCTCTCCTCTGAGAGTTTGATCCCTCTTTTTGCGTAAACGATCACAATGTATGATCTGCCTTTCTCCTTTTCTTCCACAGTTAACAGCGTAGAGAACATCGGACCATTTTTCAAGGACTTCAAATGGCCCGCGCCAAAATGAAGTGAGTTTCGGAGAACAACCTATTTTCTTTTGTGGGAAATAAACAAAAACTTGGTCCCCTGGTTTGAATTTCTCCCAAGACATCTTCATGTCATGATAGTTTTTCTGTCTATTCATAGCAGCTTCTGTGTATTGACGAACAAAACTGTGAGTTCTCTCTATTCTCTCTCTAAGAGTCCAAGCCCATTCATTTGGACTCATTTCTTTTAGAGGCTCCGGCATTTCAAACTGCAAATCCAATGGCAAAGACGTTTCTCTTCCTAGCATAAGCATGTTAGGTGTAAAATAGGGAATATGTGTGTCCAAATCTCTTTGATTTTCCTGTACGTATGCGCTAAGCATACTTGTTAAGGTTCGGTTGAACCTTTCTACCATCCCATCAGACTGGGGATGGTAGGCAGTGGTTCTCGTTTTCTGAATGTTTAAAAGTTTACACACTTCCCTAAAAAGTTCACATTCAAATTGCCTGCCTTGGTCAGAATGTATTATTTTAGGTGTCCCAAGCCTTAAAATAACTTCCTCTACAATCAATTTAGCCACGGTCTTAGCCTCTATGTTTGGCATAGAAAAGGCCTCCGTCCACTTGGTAAAGTAGTCTGAGACTACTAAAATATATCTGTTGCCATTTTCTGTAACTGGAAGTTCGCCGAGAATATCAGCTGCTATGCGCTCTAAAGGCATTCCTGATGGAACTATCTGCATCGGTGCTATCTTTTTCTTGTTTGGATTCTTCCGCTTCATACAAATATCACAGCCTGTGACATATTGTCTAACATCTTGTTGCAACCCAGGCCAGTAGAACCTTTGCCTAACTCTTGCCAACGTTTTATGCACTCCAAGATGTCCCGAGTTTCTTTCATCATGACATAGTCTCAAAATCGTTCTTCTGTCAGAAAGAGGAATAACTTGCTGGAGTATTTCGTCATTTGTCTCGAACACTGTCCATTGTCTACATACAATTCCATTTACTAGTTTCAGTCTCTTCCATTGACTCCATAGTGATTTCAGAAAATATCCTGCACTTCTTATATCTTCGAACGATGGTCTCTCATTTGCTTCTAGCCAAGACTTGACTAAAGCTATGTCTTTATCTGCTTCTTGACTTTCTTGCACTGACGTGCTGGCTGTATACTTTTCTTCGAAGACTGATCTAAATTGCCCTTTGCTTATACGGTTTTTGCCATTGCAGTTATCCTTTCCACATTGTCTACATGGCATTCGGCTCAAAGCATCTGCATTCGTGTGCATTTCCCTGGTCTATGTTGAATTTCGAATTCATAAGAGGAAAGTGTTTCGATCCATCTAGCAAGTTGACCTTCAGAATCTCTCTTGTTCAATAACCATCGTAATGAACTATGGTCTGTTCTAATTAAGAATGGCTTTCCGTACAAATAATGTCTGAAATGTTTCACAAAATGGACGATGGCCAGAAGTTCCTTACGTGTGACACAATATTTTCGTTCTGCTTTGCTTAAACAGCGACTTGCATAGCAAATCACTTTTTCTTCCCCATCTTGTATTTGTGACAACACAGCGCCCATAGCCATGTCGCTGGCATCAGTGTCCAAAATAAATGGTTCTGTGAAGTCTGGGTGTGCTAGAATGGGTGCACTGATTAACCTATTTCGCAAAGTTTCAAACGACTTTTGACAATCGCTAGACCAAATGAATTTTGTTCCCTTCTTTGTCAAAGCATGTAATGGTTTCGCCAAAACTGCAAAGTTTGGAACGAATTTACGATTGTCACAATTTACGTCCATAATAACTTTCCATACATTTTGTGCTACGTTTATAATGTTACTTATTTATTGTTAGAGTTGCTTTCCATAGTTTAAAGCTCACTCAGCCGGTTTTACTAGGCGGGTTCTAATCCCGTGCATTTAAGAATTCAGTCTGGGCGTAGCAATTGGAGAGAGCGGACGTTTTCTACCAGCTCCCTCATTTCATCCTACATGTAACGTATAAGTATTACTGACCAGAGTCCAACTATTCTGGGTAAGTTTGTTTTGATTTTAATGAAACGGATTCAATGCCGTATTTTATTCCTAAAATGGCCAGATAATCTTGCTTTATATTTTCCGTGAGTAATTTGGAAGTATTTCGAAGTAATGTGTGATAATGAGTATTTGCTCATACGGAAACTATTAAGTAAAAGTATGTGTATTGTTGTGATGTAAACATATGTTGTATGTATTTCAGAGTAAGGCGCGTAGTAGTTGCCGTAAAATAAATGTATTTATGTAGTACACAAGTATATGAAAGTGAAGTACGTGTACGAGTCAAGTGATTGTGTAAAGTAAAGTATATGTAGTGGAGTAGTAAAGTTATGTACAGCAAAATGTGCAAATGTAAGTGTAAATACAGGAAAATGTATTGAGTAGAGTAATGTGCAGTAAAATGCAACTATGAGTAAAATAATGTTATCTGTGTATTTATCATTTCATTTATATTTCAGATCCCTTTTTGTACCTTAATCTCAAGTCTGTTGAAGAATTGGAAATTTATCTGTAAACTATCACCTGAATAAAAGCTACGTAAACCTATTGAACGTTATTATTTTGGAGCCGCAACGCCACCCGGCGACAAATGGTGTCAGAAGTGGGATGTTGCAGTGCCTATCCAGAAATACTTCTTCAAGGATCCAGCAATATCTATACAAAGATACCTATCCAGTGATCTTACATCATTTTGTATAAGATACCTACACCAGAGAGATACCTATCCAGGGATACGTCTCCAAGGATACCAAATCAAAAATTTCAAGGCCTACATCAGATCTCTATTCAAATGACTCAGGATCCTACGGGAACAACTACTCATATCAACTATCTTTGAAGTTATCCTCCAAGAGAAAATATCTCCGCAGACCAGATACCTACAGAATTACTACACTCCTCAACGATGTCCTGATTAAAACCCAGGAACGTGATACAATTCCTCAAACAAGTTTTACTGTTTCTAAAAACAAAACTGATTGTGTCTTGAAAAATAATCTGAAACAGAATTTTGACTTAAAAGTTTTCTTTTGAAACAAAGCGGATGAATTAGTTTGTACAATATTTATCTAAATTTGCTGTGTGTTCTGTCATTGTTTATGAATGTATGCACATTTGTTAATCTATTTGGCTGTCTTGTATGTCTTTGTAGGAGACACGGTCATTTGGTCATTTGGGATCCAGATCTCTAGAAAGGGTGTTGGTTGGACTTCCTCAGAGTGTGTGGAAACTGGTCAGGGTAATTGTATCAAAGTAAATAAAACAAAGTACAATTGTGTCGCCCATTCTGAAAAGTCAATTGCTGAAAAAAATGGTAGAAATAAAAAGTTAGTAGATTACAAAGAAGTACTGCAGTATTTGTATCAAAACCAATGTGTTAGTAAAGTATTTGTGTCTTGCAAAATGTCTCATATGGATTCAGTACAAGAGTTAATAGCTGCAGGTGAAAGGTTAGGTTACAAAGATGATGAGTTGAAAAAATATGTTAGTGATCAACAGAAATTTCAGAGAGAAGAGAGAGCAGAAATTCGTCAGAAAGAAAAAGATGAAAGAGAACATCAACTTATGATGGAACGTTTGTACTACGAAATGAAAATGAAGGAGTTAGAAGAGGAACACGAGTTAGAAATGACAGAGAGAACTGCTAGAGGTAAGGCTGTTGACGCAATGGCTAAGCCCAATCTTCCAAAAATTCCTCCATTCGAAGAGAATAAAGATGAGATCGATAGCTATTTGAGAAGGTTTGAGAGATATGCGACCGCTATGGGTTGGGACAAATCGTTGTGGTCTACACATTTAAGTGCTCTGTTAAAAGGACGAGCTTTGGATGTCTATGCTCTCATGTCTACAGCAAAAGTCAGTGATTACGATGAGCTCAAAGCAGCTTTACTTCGTAGGTACGATATGACTGAAGATGGTTTCAAGCGGAAATTTCATTCATGCAGACCTGAAGTTGGAGAAACATTTTCTCAGTTCACAGTTAGACTGTCTTCGTATTTAACTCGTTGGATCGAAATGTCGAAAATCGATTGTACTTTTGAATCTCTAGTTGATCTTATGCTTCGTGATCAAATTTTACATGTATGTAATTTTGAATTGTCAGTCTTTCTTAAGCAAAACGTTCCAAAGACAGCTGATGAGATGTGTACACTGGCCGATCAGTTCAGGGAAGCAAGGAATACAAGTGCTATAAACCTATGTTCAAAAGTCATAAGGAAACCAGTTGAAGTAAACAAAATACCAGAGAAACCAAAAGAAGGACACCCTCAACAACAACAGAAGTCAAGGTTTGTTCCAATAAATGAGAGAAAGTGTTATATTTGTAATAAACACGGTCATATAGCACCACAATGCAAATTCAGAAACAGAAATTCTAGTGCAGAAGTATATGCGCAGGAAGACCAAGACAAACAAGCCACTTGTCAAGCTACTGCAAATAATTGCGCTGCTCTTATCTGCACCCAAAGTCCATCAATTTATACTCAAGTAAGTGACATAACACATGTCTTAACATCTGCTTGGTACTCTGTGCAAAAACCAATGCCACTCTCAGCGGGTTACGTTGATGGTCAACCAGTAACGTTACTTAGAGATTCTGGTTGTCGGAATATTGTAGTTCGGAAAAGTCTTGTTAGAGATGACCACTTTACAGGTAAACAAGAAACTTGTATTCTAGCAGATAGTACAAGGATAGTGGTCCCAGTGGCAAAAGTTATTATTGATTCTCCTTATGCATCTGGTGAATATGAAGTTTGGTGTATGGATAACCCTGTATTTGATTTGATCATAGGTGAAGTAGATAATGCAAGAAAACCACATGATCCAGATCCAGAATGGAAACCAAACACTGTGTCTACTGTGGAGACGCGAAAGCAGGTAAAAGACAAACAGAAAGCATACCCACCACTCAAGGTTCCTGAAATCGTCAAAGAGGAAATCAGTCCTGAGGACATAATGCGAGAACAACAAGCAGATCCTTCGCTAGAAACAGCACGTCAGTATGCAAGAGAAGGTCGAACATCACGTGATGGTAAAGTAAAATGGATTGAAAGGAAAGGTTTACTATACCGTGAATATGAAGGATTAGAAAAAGATAGAGGTAAAACCTATTGTCAGCTCATTGTTCCTGCAAAGTTTCGCCATATTGTAATGAAGTTGGCTCATGAATCAATTATGTCAGGGCACTTAGCAATACAGAGAACGATTTCTAGAATTTTGTCAGAATTCTTTTGGCCAGGTATGCAGTCCGAGATCAAACGGTTCTGTCAATCTTGTGATACCTGTCAAAGAACAGTGTCAAAAGGAAAGGTGAGTAAAGTTCCGTTAGATAGCATGCCTTTGATAGATGTACCTTTCAAAAGAGTTGCAGTCGACATTGTGGGTCCATTACATCCTCCTACTGATAAAGGTAATCGCTTTATTTTAACGTTAGTAGATTACGCTACAAGGTTTCCACAAGCCAAGGCTCTTCCTGGAATAGATACCGAGCGGGTAGCTGAAGCTCTTCTCGAAATGTTTTCTTATACAGGCATACCAGAGGAAATCTTGACAGACATGGGAAGTCAGTTTACTTCAGGGCTTATGAAGGAGGTAAGTAGGCTCATTTCATTGAAACAGCTGACCACTACGCCATATCACCCTATGTGTAACGGGCTAGTGGAACGTTTCAACGGTACACTCAAACAAATGCTGAAGCGTATGTGTATAGATAGACCGAAAGATTGGGATAAATATCTACCCACTGTGCTTTTTGCATATCGGGAGGTTCCCCAAGAAAGCCTCGGGTTTGCTCCCTTTGAGTTATTGTATGGCCGTACTGTTCGGGGACCAATGACAATTCTGAAAGAATTGTGGACAAAAGAAATCCAAGATCAGCAGGTAAAGTCTACATACCAATACGTTTTAGATCTCCGAGAGCGGTTAGAATCAACATGGGAGTTAGCGCAGGAGAATCTGAAGAAAGCAACACATAGACATAAAGTGTACTTTGACAAGAAAGCTAGAGTGCGGAATATGAAACCAGGTGAGAAAGTTTTGGTTCTTTTGCCATCTGATAGTAACAAGCTCCTAATGCAGTGGCAAGGTCCATACCAAATAGTGAAAAGATTAGGTAAAGCAGACTATCAGTTAGAAGTAAAGGGCAAAGTAAAGACATATCATGCAAACATGTTGAAGAAATATGTAGAAAGATGTGAACCAGTTGTGGATTGTGTTATGTCAGTTGTAGATTCAGAACAGATTGATGACTCAGATGTTGAGTGTAGTCAAGAAACAGATTTCTTGGAAGTTCAGTCTCGAGAAACACACGTTGATGTAGATGTAAATCCAGAGCTTAGTAGAGAGGAAAAGCAGAAAATGAAAGAACTTCTGTACAGGTATAGTGATGTTTTGTCAGACGTACCAGGGCATACGCATGTACTCGAACATGAGATACGGACGACAACAGATAGACCTGTAAGAGTAAGTCCAAGACAAATCCCGTTCGCTATGATGGACACTGTTAAAGATGAGGTGAGCAAGATGCTAGAATTTGGGGTCATAGAACCTTCAGATAGTCCCTATTCATCCCCAATAGTCCTTGTAGTCAAAAAAGACCACACTTATCGCTTTTGTGTTGATTTTAGGGCTCTCAATCGTATCACTGTGTTTGACGCTGAACCAATGCCAGATGTCGATGCAATGTTTGCTAAACTATCAGGTCATAAGTATTTTTCTCGGTTGGATTTGTCTAAGGGGTATTGGCAGGTTCCATTGACTCATTCTGCCCGTCCTTTGACAGCTTTTCAGACTCCTTTAGGTCTTTTCCAGTTCACTAAAATGCCTTTTGGGTTGGTCACAGCACCAGCAACTTTTTGTCGTCTCATGCGTGATGTGTTGCAAAATGTATCAAATGTGGACAATTTCATCGATGATATTTTGATCTTTACTGATACTTTTGATCATCATATGTCTGTGCTTTCTAAGGTGTTACAGCGTCTACGTTCAGCAAATCTCACAGCAAGGCCAACGAAGTGTTCATTGGCGTACCCAAAGCTGGAATGTCTAGGACATATAGTGGGAGACAATAAACTGCACCCTCATCCCGACAAAGTCATAGCTATTCGAGAGGCAAATCATCCTGCAACGAAAAAACAGTTACGGTCTTTTCTAGGATTGGTAAATTTCTATAGAAAATTTATTCCGAATTTTGCTCAAATTGCACTTCCTTTAACAGATCTCACCCGGAAGTTCTCACCAAGCAAACTTCAGTGGACGGAAGCTCAAGAACTAGCTTTTCAAACTTTAAAATCCTCAATTACCACATCTCCGATTTTGAAATTGCCAGATCTTTCTAAGGTTTTTATAGTGCAGACAGACGCATCGGATAGAGGACTCGGAGCAGTGCTTCTACAGGAAGAAGGTGATCTCAAACTCCCAGTGGCTTACGCTAGTCGAAAACTCAAGACAAGTGAGGAACATTACTCAACCATCGAAAAGGAATGTCTAGGCATCATATGGTCAGTGCAAAAGTTTCATAGATATCTTTATGGAAAAGAGTTCATCTTAGAGACTGATCATCATCCTCTCATGTATCTGAACAAAACAAAGTTAGTAAATTCTAGATTGATGCGCTGGGCATTGCTGTTACAGCCATATCGATTCCGCATTATTGCAATTAGAGGAAAAGACAATGTTGGAGCGGACTATTTAAGTCGTCAGACGTGAGTAATAGTAGAAGTGAGTGTTTCAGTGTAAATAAAATGAAGAAATGAACAGTTTTATCTTGTTTTTATCTTTAAAAAAAAAAAAATACGTAAAAACATAGTTCATGTACATAAATTGTTGTGTATAAAAAAAATTATATTTTTTTTTAATTAAAGGGGGGAGGTATGTCACAATTTACGTCCATAATAACTTTCCATACATTTTGTGCTACGTTTATAATGTTACTTATTTATTGTTAGAGTTGCTTTCCATAGTTTAAAGCTCACTCAGCCGGTTTTACTAGGCGGGTTCTAATCCCGTGCATTTAAGAATTCAGTCTGGGCGTAGCAATTGGAGAGAGCGGACGTTTTCTACCAGCTCCCTCATTTCATCCTACATGTAACGTATAAGTATTACTGACCAGAGTCCAACTATTCTGGGTAAGTTTGTTTTGATTTTAATGAAACGGATTCAATGCCGTATTTTATTCCTAAAATGGCCAGATAATCTTGCTTTATATTTTCCGTGAGTAATTTGGAAGTATTTCGAAGTAATGTGTGATAATGAGTATTTGCTCATACGGAAACTATTAAGTAAAAGTATGTGTATTGTTGTGATGTAAACATATGTTGTATGTATTTCAGAGTAAGGCGCGTAGTAGTTGCCGTAAAATAAATGTATTTATGTAGTACACAAGTATATGAAAGTGAAGTACGTGTACGAGTCAAGTGATTGTGTAAAGTAAAGTATATGTAGTGGAGTAGTAAAGTTATGTACAGCAAAATGTGCAAATGTAAGTGTAAATACAGGAAAATGTATTGAGTAGAGTAATGTGCAGTAAAATGCAACTATGAGTAAAATAATGTTATCTGTGTATTTATCATTTCATTTATATTTCAGATCCCTTTTTGTACCTTAATCTCAAGTCTGTTGAAGAATTGGAAATTTATCTGTAAACTATCACCTGAATAAAAGCTACGTAAACCTATTGAACGTTATTATTTTGGAGCCGCAACGCCACCCGGCGACAACGATAATAGCTACAGAAACCAATGAAGGATCTTAGTTCTGTTACATTACAAGGTTGGGGCCATTTCTTAATAACTTCGGTCTTATTTGGGTCTGTGGAAATACCATGTTCAGACACAACATGTCCTAGGTAATCAACACTTCGTGAAAATAGCGCGCACTTTTTCGCCTTCAGTTTTAGTCCAGCTGCTGCAAGTTTGTCGAAGACTCTCGACAAATTAGTCTTCATTTCATCAAATGTCTTTGCATATACAATGACATCATCTAAATAGATGAGACAAATGTCCCAGTGCAACCCTTGTAATGTTAACTCCATTAGCCTCTCGAACGTTGCTGGGGCGTTACACAGCCCGAAAGGCATGACATTGAATTGATATAGCCCATTTCGAGTGACGAATGCTGTCTTGGCTTTGTCTTTTGGCTCCATCTCAATCTGCCAATAGCCTGAGTGTAAATCGAGGGTTGAAAACCATTTACACCCTGCCAGTTGGTCCAGGGTCTCATCAATGCGTAGAATTGGATAAGCGTCTTTTTCAGTTATAGCATTCAAACGCCTATAGTCTACACAAAATCGTGTAGAACCATCCTTCTTTTTCACAAGCACCACTCTAGAAGCCCAAGGACTGTTTGAGGGTTCTATTATCTTGTTCTCCATCATTTCCTTCACATGCTTTTCTACTTCTGTATTCATGTGTTCTGGGAGTCGTCTAGGAGCTTCCTTGATGGGTTTGTGATCACCGGTGTCAATGCTATGTTTAGCAAGTCCTGTTCTTCCCATGTCTTTATCGGACTTTGTAAATAGATTAGCATACTTTATTAGGAGTGTTTTGACTGCACCTGCTTCTGTTTTGCTCATATTCTGGCTAGTCCTTCTATACAACTCCTCTAAATGTTCAGGCAGTTTCTCAACTCCCATTGTAGCTTGGTAATTTTCCTCTATTATACGGTCTATGGGTGACAATTGCCCAACCGTTGTTCCAGTGTGGATGATAACATTGTTGTCAGACGGATTAAAGAGTCTTACTGGAACAGTAGAACTACCTTTCACTACTGATCTTCCAACCAATCCTCTGCCAGAACTCAAAAACGTTTCTGCTGGTTCCACTACTCCAACATCTAGGTGCATCTCTTCGTTCTCTGGAACTACAACTTTTCCTTTTGTAACAATTTCCATTTTGGATGGTATGGATACAGTTTCAAGTGCTACAATTCTAAAGCATCCAATTCTCCACTCAAACTCTAGTGAGTGAGTTTCATCTCCTAAGGTCAGTGTTCTGTCCTGCAAATTAATTATGCCCTTGTTAGCCTTCAAACAATCAAGGCCCAGAACAGCATCAACAGTCATGTCAGCAACCAGTGTTGTCTGATATAATATTTTGTTGCCAAACTTAAATTTGACAAGTGCTTTACCGTAAATTTGAAGAGGCGTACCAGACGCTGATAGAATACTTTGATTCGTTTCAGCTAATTCAATTTTGCACTTTTTATTTATCGCTTCAAACTTTTCCCGAGACACTAGTGTAACTGTAGCCCCTGTATCAACTAACGTCATGGCAGGAATATCATTTATGTTTCCTCTGACATACATTCCTGGTTCATTAGCATTTCTTTGAACGCCAATGCTTCCTTGGTACCCACGTGTTGCAATTGGTTTTCTCATTCCAAGCGTTGCCTTTTTGAAATGTCCGGAGCTGCCGGTTTTCCTTTCACCAGGTTTGTCAACATTGTTCTTGTTCAGTACTGGAAACTTCTGATCATTTTTTCTGTTTGACTGGTTAAGTCTGCAATTTCTCTTTATATGACCAGGTCTGCCGCAATTGTAACACTTCATAGGATTTACTGGCACATTGTCGGTTCTAGGAGATCCCTTCTGTTCATGTTTCAAATCATTAATTTCTTTCTGCAGTTTAACCAATATCTCCTTCATTGAACCGACAGTTTCCTCCAAACTTTCCCGCTTTGGTTCAGGCTTAATTTGATCCCCAACTTCTCTTAGAAATCCGGTTTCTTCATACTTTTTACGTTCTGCACCAACAAATGCATCAAGCTCTACTGCGTGTCTTATAGCATCGTTGAGATCATGTGGCCTGGATTGTTTTATCCTCAGACGCATGTCTGCGCTTGTAAGAGCATCAATGAAATACTCTTTGGCGAGAGTTTCACAAACATCCGCTGGGGCAGTAGGATAGGCCAGCCGTGTCAATCGTCTGACATCTTGTCCGAGCTGTGGTATCGTCTCACTAGCTTTTTGTCTTCTTTCTCTGAGCTGAGCTCTATATAGTTCCGTTTGGTTGGCTGGGGAAAATCTCTCTTCTAGAGCTTTTGATAGTGCCCTGAAATTCATCTGTAATGTTTCAGCCAGGTTTCCAAGCACTCCTTGAGCCTGACCTCTAAGGGAAACAGCCAGATACATTCCCTTTTCAGCCTCGGACCAATGGTTCAAACAAGCACACGCATTAAAATGTGATTTATAATCCACCCATGATGTTGAACCATCGTATGTTGCTGGTTTCAGCTTACCAGGCTTATCTGTATTCCCTTGCTCATCATACGTGCGAGCCTGCGGCACATCCCTGTTTCTACGAGTTGTTATATTTCTTGGCATATTGTCTGGCGTATCTAAATACATCGACGATGTTTGCTTTTGAACCCTGTCTTTTCTATCGTAAAGTTCAAACGAATCTTCTGTCTGGGCATACATCTTAGTTTTAGGTCTTGCACCTTTGGAATCATAGTTTTCTTCCGTGGTATGTTCTACACCACGTCCAGACGCTCCAATTCCTGAATCTCTCACAGTCCCAGGCGTTGACTGTGCCCTGTTTTCTTTAATCTTCATGCTTTCAATAGAAAGCTCCTTAATTCTCTCCTCAGGAAAACTGATTTCTTCATCTATCTTATCCATGATTTTTATTTCTTAACCCTGTATGAATATCTTTTAATAACTTGTTTCAAACATGAAAAGTAAATATGAACAAACAAAAATTCTATCTAAAACTACAATAGTTTGAAACGCTATAAACTTAATCACAGTGAAAAGAAAATTAAGTTGGTTTGAATTATCCCACCGCTGCCACCAGAAATTTGTAACGTGTAATGTGGGTTCAAACCACGGATAATAATTTTTCCTAAACGTTTCCTACGTTTTTAAATGATTGGAGTAAAATCAACTCTTAAACACTTTTCATCAAATTAAATCAAACACGATGATTCTAACTGATTTATAACTAATTATTTTCCTTCAGCTATCCTTGTACAACACTTGGTCTGAAACCACTGTTTCAGACCACTGTTTCAGACCCTGTTCTGAACCTAGTCCGAACTTATTTATTTCTGAGCCTATGCTCCCGGACTATATGATATACCGTAATGTTTCAAATGGTCCACCCGCAGTATTTTGGGGTCCCGCAAATGAAACATAAAGCGTACCTACTATAATCGCTGTATCTCTGCTCTCTGAGGTCTTCTCTCCTCTGCGTCTATCAGCAGACTAACTACTATGCGCAGACGCGCTTCCTATTTATACCCTACGTCAATTCTGCTGACTCATTGCAGGGTCATCAAAACGTTTGAGACAGTTAACCACACCCAAGGAATAGCTTATGATTGAATATATTTGATTGACCCTAATTGCTCTATTTACATACTCAAAGGAATTTTCATTACATTATCATTTAATACACAGCTTTGTACTGATTTCTTACATTAATTGTTCGTGCGGCTCGTTTATCCAGCTAATGCCAGTTGTTTAACAAACTATCTATGTCAAGGTAAACAACTTCAAGGAATTCGGAGCAGTTTGAATGTATGGAAGAAATAGTAACATGGGCCTTAAGTGTTTGTACAGGAATGTTATCTTTTCCTTTTTGACCACTTTCTGTTTCATCATTACTTAAAAAATCTTAAATTCCTGCTAATTCATTTCCAATCATTTATGCAGTTACATAAAATACCAAAGATATCCATGAGGCATTTCTGTTTGTGATGCGATCATACTGTGCAACAAAGCATTGAATTTCATATTATTGTTAATTAGACATTAACTTGCTTAAGAGTGATGGAATTATGATGTAATTATTTTAAATCTCATGTAAAACTCGTTTACACGTATCAACGACTTTTCAATCAAAGGGATACTGCTTACATTATCGATTGTAACATTGTATTACGTGTGATTCTTTGTTGTACTGTGACAATGTCTAACTGGCTTACTCAATTACAAAAGGTTCACTTGATGTACTGTTCTAACCCTAACCTAACCTCATTGAAATTGGATCAGAAAATACGAGCTCGGCGTTGACGATATCCTCACTACAATAGCAATGCAGTTTTTAGAAATATTCTAGTAAGCATTCATACTAAATTCTTAGTCTTCTTTTATTTAAAGTTATTAAAGTAACTTTTGTTTAATTACATAAGTTCATAGATATCTATGCTTTATAGTGATGACGGTTTAGAGAATGCTTTTCAAACACAAAAGGTATCAAAAAATATCAAGTTATCCCAAAATGAGAGAACATATTTAGATCAAAATTGCAATAATATTTGAAAACGTACGTGAATTTCGTGGTTCTTACAGAAATGTAACCCCTGGAATAAGATTATTGTTTGTTGAAGGTAACATATTTTTACGACTGAGTGTAAAATTTAAACTAAGTATATCCTAGGGAGGAACGTAATTGCTGTCATTTATTACAATGCTGATGTCGTGTTAATTTACGTTTGGTAACTTTTTCCCTTATTTAGATTTCCTTCCCAAAGATTGCAGATACCTTCATGTGCATCTTATCAAAAATTGTTTGTAAACAATGGAGAAAACCTCACATGTTTTTTGTTTTGTTTAATTAAATCATTAAATTACTCAGTATAATACAGTACAAATGAAAAACAAATGGCAAATCTGAATTTTTTTATAAAATAAACAAGTTAATTGTTTCTCTATTTACAACCAACGTGTGAAAAAAAGCATAGTTTTTTAAAAATGATACATGTAAAAACCACACTATTTTAAAAGCAAGTTTAAAAGCTACCATTTGAATATTTTGTGCAACAAAATTACAAAACTGTTCATATTCATCAAAAACACTAGATTATCAAGCATAAGTTATTTTAGAATATACATTAGTCATTAGATATTACAAAAACCATAGCCTGAAAAGAAATATTTTGAAAATCAAAATCAATTATATTTACATGAAAGCTGAAAAAATCAACAAAATTCAAATACAAGGTACATGTCAAGGGTTATGTCTCTATATAGAAAAGATGTCTTGTCATAATATTCATATCTAGTATCTCACATATTTTTCAATTTGATTTTTAATGATTTATATATAAAGATAGATAGATAGATAGATAGATAGATAGATAGATAGATAGATAGATAGATAGATATGCGCATTTTTTATTAAGATATTTACATTTAACCATTACTGTACGTCACTAAAAGTGTTATTTACATTCTTCTTTTAAGAACCGTGTCTTGGAAAATATGACTGTTTATCATGGTTCAAAGATTCATCTAAGTCGACAAAATTTAACTGTCATTAGATCCAGTCAACAAAAGCCAATATCAAAATTCTGGTGTCGTTTTATCAAAGTAAACGATGCATAAAACTTTGTTTGACCATTGTTTTACACAAGTAAACTTTTATAACATTCTTCCATTGAATCGACTATTCATATTTACATTTCTATGTAAACAGCAGTATCTATATGATGCTATCAAACCTCAACTATTTAAAGGTTGTCATCAATACAAAGCAAATCAAATGAAACCCCAGCAATATCAATATATTATGGCAAGAAAACGTTACCCATTAAAACTTGCGAGCCGGAAACAATCTATCCGGAATCGCAATGCTGTTGTTTGCGTTTGACCAATCAGACATTTAGATTAAAGATGATTGTTTCCGGTCATTACCCAAGTTTCCATGGAATTCTGCACCACCTCATATGACATCTACACTTGAAAACAGTTTGAAAGTACTGAGAGTATGGAATGATATAAGTATATCATAAGTCAACTAGGGTCACATTTGAATTGTCATAATCACAAACATTTAAAATGTAAATGACTAGAGTAAATTCTTCAAAGGGAACATTTCAAGGATGACCGGGACCCTGACCCTTCATCTACTGAACAAGCTTTTGCATATCCTTTTTTGGGAGTTGATTTTTAATCAACTCTCCTATGCAGTCACTCGGACAAACCGAAAGTGAAACAGTGTTTGGACCTCAGCACAAATCAATCATTGCTCCTGACAAGACTTAGTTCTTGAAAATAATTGATGAATTCGATGTAATGTATGCTAAAGCATTGTTTTTCAAGGAAACTTATTTACAAATACCTTAAAAAAAGTCAGATTTTAAATGGTACGAACAATTTAAATATTTTTTGTAGTCGTATGTATTCCTACGCCAGAGTTCAAAATAGTGTCGTTCAACTCGACGCTCGGCTGTCTCCGTAAACCCTTGTCGGAGATTTACGGTGTCAGCCGAGCGTTTGGTTGAACGAGACTAGAGTTCAATATTGCTTGGATCCATACAATTTTCGAGAAATATTTCTACCACTGATACATACTTTGATTGAATTAATTTTATCTTTAAATATTATTTAACATGATTCATATGGAGGTTTCTCGACATTCTAATCGAAAAAGACCAAAAATTCATATTATAAAAATATGCGTAATTCAAAATAGAAACTACGTATACATGTACTTGTCATGCAAAATAACATATCATTGATTTTAAAATAAATAAACATCGACAAAATCAACTCCCGCCAGTTCTTCAGTACTTTGATAATACTTTATATATCAAAAAGAATATATTTATATGCAATTTTGTAATAAAATAACGTTACCAATCTTCTTTCGTCGTTGTAACACATCAAAATGATTTCACAATTTGGTCTCTATATCCTTAAAATGACTTTCACTCAATAAATTTTAGTCTTAATTTATAATATAATTGAGCGTTAAGTTAGTCCTACTTTTACAAAAACATAAATTAGATGTGTACAACTAACATTAACTTTTTGGGTTTTTATCAATTCATTGACATGGCAAATCAATAATCATTCAGAATTTATTCAACAAATTCAAAATTTATTCGATTTTTTAATATTATTTCAGTTTAATTTTGTCCCCTCAATACTAAGATTTAGTGTTCCTTTTGATGGACTTGAGAGGTTGAAGGAACTGAAATCAAAAGGTGTATTTGCAAACCGGTTGATAAGATATTACAGGTGTAAAACTAAGTTTAGGTAAGAGTTCTGGAATAACATTGACAACAGCATTATTTTTCTGACAACAACCTACGCCGCCACTGTTTATTAAGAGTCATTGACTGAAATTGAAGACATAAAAACATGGGTAAGATAAAACACAAGTAGAGAAGTTCTTAATCAGAAAGAAATAAAGTTTGCATTATAAAAGAAAACTTTTATCATATATCTTTCAGAAATAAACAAGCCTTCAAGTATAGACAAAACGATTGTCTTTTGTAGCTGATTTGGGAACTACTCTAATGCTGTCGCAAACCCTCGATATCGACGACTACCTTTATATAGATCGTATCTTCCTGAAGAAATGTAGGAGTCTCAAGGACACTATGACTGACAAACAGGGGACAGCCGGACGCTACATTCATCTCAGACGTCGGGCGTTTAAAACTAGAACTTGTAATATCTGGTCTAAATGAATCCACCAAATGCCGTGTTCCATTATCTTGGTCCAACAACATTAAAGATACTTTTTGTTTAAAGGGCCAAGGTAACAGGGCGTCGTATTCACCTCTTTGGACAACAAAAAACAGAGAAAGGTGAGTACCTTTTCCTACACCATCTCCATTCAAGTAGACCCGAGCACACATTTTGTATCCAAACCGTCCAGTATAGAAAGGCTGACTATACAGGGAAATCGTGCGCCCAGACTTGGCATCCTGTTTTCTGCGCGAGTAGTCTCTGATTTTCCACATGAGGACTCCGTTATAACTAGCTGTTTCCATTACTTGAAATCGTAGGTCAAGCTCAGCTAGTCGGAGATCAATGATCCCCAGTTGACGTTCGTGTAGTTGAATTTGATCAGATGGTATTCCTGTAAATTATAAACGTACAAAATAATTATCGATTTCTATGTGATATTGATTTTTACAATAATTTTGTTTAAAAATAGCAGGTATTACTTTTTCATTCAAATTTTGTTATTCGGATCAGATTTAAAAGATATAAGTACTTACCATTCTCTTTCTTATTGATAAAAATAATCGAGTCTGAATATCAACTTTGTTAACCAATCTCGTAAATATTGATCTTAACCTCGGTCGAATAATTTTCATCATAAGGAACAGCTTAATATAAATAAATTTTAGAATTTTTATTTTAAATCTGTAACGATTCCCGCATACTTTTTTTTCCAAACGCTATTTAAGTAAATATTCAAACTCTGATAAATAACAAACGCATTTGAGTTTTGAAATAATTTATTTTTTTGATTTTGTGATTCATTTTTGATATGATAAATAACATTTGTTATATTTCATTTTTTTTTTCAAAGGTGTTTTTATGACGACTGTGATATAAAAGCCTTTAGTAGCTAGACCAACCATTTTGTCCGCCCACAGGCCCTGCTCTTTCGAGTTGTGTAACTCTCGTTTCAATACTGCTCTGATTTTCTTTCAGTATATGCATTTCTCCTGCTAATCTATTTTGTGTTTCCTGGTCTGCAAGTTTGTCAATTTTTCTTTCTACTGTAATTAGCCTTTCTGTCTGTGCAACAACTTTCAGCTTGATAAAGTAATAAAATGCAAATGTTATCATTTGCATGGACAACAAAAACATCGTTTAATCGTACAAAATTTCTAATGTCAACCTCTATAAACAGTTGTTTGTCTATAAATCCAGATTCTATATGCCTAGATTTTTTCGAATATACCTGCCTCGAATAGTTTTTCTAGAAGGTGGAAGAACAAAAATTGTTCTTTTAAAATTAAGAACTGTGTTTTCTGCGTATATGAATTTGCAGCAGTTTTCATTTTCAATTCCATTATTGATCCTATATATAACCCAAATAGATTCATTAGCTGTTAAATAGCCAAACTTTTAAGATATTGAAACATTTTATTTAGAATCGAATCAATGTAAAGATCATTTGGGCATATGTGCACCAACTTTTATGATTTGTGTCACAGATGCGAGGGCGCAAAGTAGAAATTTTAAAAAGTAGAAGAACACAAACAAAAGCTGATATAGAACACAGTCACATGGTATAAGTAATTTATTTAAAAAAAATTAACCAAATTGCAACACAAAAATAGAAAGATCCGTTTCTGTTGCAACTTATTTAACAAAACACTAGATTTTGACCCGTGCGTGCACGGGTTGACATTGAATATGATATCGGACATTTACGAAATAGATACATCGACACACCGTATATTGTTGACATTTGCATAACCAAGCTTTAAGTCTACAATAATGCTATTAGTTTTACTACACTCTGCTGAGTTGGAATTATGTAACTGTGTCTGAGGAAAGGCCTTAACCACTGTTAAAATGCCTCCCATAAATACGTAATGTAGCAGAAAATTGCAGAATCGCTCCAAAACGATTTTGGATAAAATTGATAGTTTTGCATTGAAAATAACAGTCAAATTGTTCATAACAAACCATTTTGAAGTTGTAAATACCTTTCTTCGAAAAGTTTAATTCTATAATAATGCAGAATTCAACATTTCTTCAACAACGTTTTTTACACATTATGTTGACATCGAAACTCTCGGGATTTTCTTTTTATAGTAAATGCACTATATAAGAGTTATCTCCAGTATTTTCGTTGATGAACAGAAAAATATTTCCAGTGAAAATTTACACGCATTTGTTTATCGTCTCTGAGTTTATCCATGCAAATGTGATATTGTGGAAACATAAAATAAAGAGCCTCCCATGATTGAGCGTGAATGTAATACTCATGTGCAAGATTGTAAAATCCAAAAAAAAAATTAGATGATTTCCGGATTTTTTTAGGAATTTTCGTTGATTATTAGTTAGCGAAGTTTAATTGAGAAAAAAAAAACAAATTGGTTATCTTCAAGTACCAATGATGTTTAAAATATATAAAACAAAATACAGTACTCTTTCGATTTATCGGTATTAAAGCCCAAAAATTCGAGTCTATTATTTTAATATAGTAGTATAGATTCATATATTCGATATAAACGCATGTTGCCCTAAAATAATTTCTGAGCATCTTCTGGCAGATTCTAAGTAAGAATATACCTTTACATCCTTGATATTCTTTTTTAATGACTCAATATTTTCCTTTGCTTCATGCATGATTTTGACATGCCCCGCGATTAACTGCTGTACCTCGGCAACTTGTCCATATAACTCCTTAATAAAAAGAGAATATATCTGAATAATTTGTTACATTTTTGATATTAGAAAAATAGTTCAACATTTTCTCTTTGGCAAACTTATGGCAGGTGTGTTACTTCTTAAGATGAAGATGACGATGGTGATGATAATGATGATTATGATGATGATGATAATGATGATAATGATGATGATGATGATGATGATGATGATTATCGTAAAAAAACAATGAATATACATCATGCACAAACCTGTGTCCTTTCTTTGGCTTGAGCTCCTTTCAGACCTGTTTCTGCTGATCGCCGAACTGACAGCTCAAGGTGGTGATCAAGTTCATTCCTAATATGATTATCAACATCTTCTTTTGATCCCTGATATATTTACAGAGTTTGAAATGAAGTTAATACTTACGCTGTAACGTAAAAGTAAATTGAAAAGCTGAGAAAAACCTATTTTATACTTAGTGTTACTCAGTTATCTATTTAGTATATATTACAGATTTAGAGAATAATAAATGTCTGTGAGATATCTGTAATGCATGTCCCATAGAAAACAATGTCATAGATAAACAATGTAAAAAGACATAAACAACTCCAATTTTGTTTTATTGTTTAAACAAAGGCTGCTTTTTGTACTCACGGTAAATTTACACCCAATGCTGTTGTATTTACACTCAATCGGACGTCGTGGACATTCATTAGTATAGTGTTGAATCATCTGTAACACATATAAATCATGAGCATCACACTTATTGTTTATGTTCATTACTTGCACTGATGCTTACAATGTTTATAAACTTTTTACCCTTAATTAATATCCATACATTATAAACGTTCCGTGACAACACCTCGACATATGATAACAAATAAGTGAATTATATCTTAACTGAATTATAGTAAAATTTAGTTAAAACTGCTTTGTCCGATTTAATATCAGATTTTGTGTTTGCTTTTAAACGATAATTATGCTAAGTATATAATAATAGACGTTGCAGTAGTTTTCCCGGTCAATTAAGCCATATTTAAATGAAAAAAATGATGAACATTTTTTAAACAAAATCCGCCTCTAACGTCGAGGCAGGGATGATTTTATTACGAGATTGATAACGCTATTAATAGAGTCTAAATATGGGTAGTGTTCTGGAAAATAAAAAATAAACATATGTACAAATTATTCACTATTATCTCTGTTTTATATACAATTGATGCATAACATCCAGGTTAAATATAGTCGGGGGACGAAACCAAACGGTTCCCTTTCGTACACATTCCCGTGATGCATTTTGATTTGTATCTTTGTTGTTGTTGTTTTGTTTTTTTGGGGGGGGTGGGTTTTTTTTTGGGGGGGGGGGGGGTGGGGGGGGGGGTTGTATGCCCGAAAAGAAATTATTTTTATTTACTTTGAATATTCTTAACTCTGAAAGGAGCCCGATTCTGCGGATGTAAATAGACGAAAGTCTAAAACTTTCTAAGATAATTGGTTTGTATGGAAAATTATTTGATACTGTAATAGACCATGCAGCTTTAATATAATTATACCTAATAACAGTTAAACATTTTTTCCAAACAAGCAGTAAACAGGTCGATATACAATTAAGATACTCACATTAACAAACATTAACTAGATGCTATCATTAGACAGTAATACCCACACCAAGTGTTTGCCCCTAAATAACACTGTTCTGTTCCAGTTTAATTAAAAATGAAGGCCACATGCAAGTTCCAGTAATACATTCAAAAATTGTAATTTGCATAACTGAAGGATGAGATCCCTTTCCCACATGATAATACACATGAGCAGCACTTTATGTGCAATTTGGGGTTGAACTTTTTGCATGTGAATTTTAAGTTAATCAATAATCTTAACATTTAATGTCATATAAAGTATGGTCTATATAATTATTACAAACAAAATCAAATTATACCCCCTCTCCGCGGCGGTTGTCGGCTTTAGATTTACTTCTGTGTGCCTACATGTACATAATCGTTTGCACGGATTTAGAAAAGGGGTGGGAGTGAGGTGTCCAGACCCCCCCCCCCCCATGAAAATTCATTTTTATCAATAGTAAAATTACCAAAAATACACCTCGGACTCCAATGATCTTACAGACATGTTATTGCTTTAACCCATTGCGCCTCAATGTAAGGTAACATTATTTGGGGGGGAAATATTATATTTATACTTTATTGTTTATTTCAATAGGAAGTATACATAACAATATGCAGGTGTCCTGCACCACCTTGAAGCTGTTATTTACTTAATAAAATAGTGCAAGGGGTTTTGAAGAATAGGTCATAAAAATACATGCATGTTACAAATGACTGATCTTTGTCGAAGTTACGTACACAACACAGGTCTACGGGTCTCAATAGCGGGTACTAGTTTTACCCAGCTCTTCGATTTGATAGGTTTCATTTCACCTGGTGTATACATACATGTATGTGTTTTTCATATTCAGAAAAGGATTAGTTAACATGCATAAACATTTCTTTTGTGATGATCAGCTCAAGGGATTCATATTGTGCTCTAATGGATCATTATGATGTTGACCAATATAGGTAAGCATAATACATGTATTGTAGCACAATATTATGAGAAACCGGTATAAGTACTACTTTCACTTTCTAAATAAGTGATCTCCCTTTACTAGCATTTTTAATACCGGTATTTAAATAAGCTTATTATCGTTACCTATCCTATCGCATTGTAAAGTTTCCGTCATTCTAATTGCAAAAGTTATTTTTTCATTTGTCAAACTTACACTATTAAATTGACCCCATATTGACCCTGTATAAACAATTTCGTATTAAATTTGTGTATTACATGTATAAGTAAGTGTAGACACTTATCATTTTTATATGAGTTATAATAGGAAGGAGGGGGTATTTCTTTCTAAATTTATTATAATGCATCAAATACAATGTAGATCATGACCTTATGGGACTGTTCTGACCCCACGAAACAGGAAAATATACAAAATATCTTCTAACGTAATTATGATGCAAGTACAATAATGACCCCCAGGTGTTGTCTTTAACCCCCCCCCCTGCCTTTATGAAATAGGAAATGATGATACACTGTATATTTTGTTAACTTCTGAGATCTTAGATACTCATCCCTAAACCATATAATTTATTCTTGCTCTTTGTGTCATTGCATATAGGTTATGCCCCCTTGGAGACACTCTGACATTCTAGAACTAGAAATAATAAAGTATTTTATCTTATTCATATGTAGTGTTTGATCCATGTGGGTAATTCCTAGCCTAATGATTACACTGCTTTGTTAAGGAGACTTTACAATTTCCCAAATAGGCGAATACACATGCATATAACATTTTGTTTATAAATCTCAAAAATTAAATTAAGCAATTTCAAAAATGTTAATGTGCATAAGGAGAGAAAAAGCAATCAAGAAATGATTGAAATATGCTACTGTTCCCATGTAAGAATGTAAGAAGACTGAATCTTTAGAACCAGGTTTGATTGGGAGGGGGTGTGGATGTGGAGTATAAACATTTATAATTTGAATCATATATTGTTATTAATTTTAACTTGTCGATGAATATTAGTTATTGATCCCAAAGTAGAAATATATGACTTCTGATCATATCTCAATAGGTCATTTGTCAATTATGCAAGGTGTAATGTGATATTTTTTAAGAATAAAATTTTTTTCAGTTTATAAAACTTTTAGACCCCAAATTATATTTTAATTTTAATAGAGCATTCAACAATGAAGTGTAAATGTTTAAGGTTATTTTCATTTTAAGCATAAATAAATGTAAGTTTTTTAAATTTCATTTTATATCTAGTTTAAGGAGGAATACATGCTTGGATCCAGAACATTTTCCAGGGGAAGGGGCGGTTTATATTTATGTTTGTTTGGGGGTGGGGGTTCCAAGTCATATATTTGACAATTTTTTGATGTAATTCAAAATAAGACGAAGCCATACTACAGTCATGAACATGAATAGTATAGAACAAAACACAAACTATATATATATATATATATATATATATATATATATATATATATATATATATATATATATATATATATATATATATATATATATATATATATAATAGTATTACAAAACATAGATGATAGATCTATATCTGGGTTCTTGAATTGAATCATATATCATGTACATATATTATTGTTTCTTTGTTCAATGCATTTCAGATGGTATGTAGGTTATGATCCCAAGTGCTCTACCTGATAATATCAAATATCATAAAAACCATTGAGATTCCCACCTTAATCCAAAGATATTATTCCTCCTTTGGCCGTGGTGCGTCAGATCATTATGGTATATAAGTTATGACCCGAAGGGGTCATCCTGTGCCCCTTAGAATCAGAAATTGTCAATTATCTTGAAATTATTGATGTTTGATGATCCTATCTCCATTTAAACTTTATTATTAAGTCTCCCAAATGTAATTTGGAGACTAATTGTTTTTGTACGGTTCTTATTACATGTATTGATATTCTCCTTCTTTTTCTTCTTTCCCGCTCTGAACTTGTTTCTCAGAGATGGCTGAACGGCTATTAGTACTTTGCGGAACGGAACGAAATGATACCAGTTGAGAGGCCCCAAACCAACGGGGAAACAGATTTTTTTAAAAACGCCAATATTTCAATTAAATGGAAGACTGTTTTACAAATTTTGATGTTTGAATGGACTGTGTTTATTAGATGAAATATGCTACTCAATCTGTATACATGTGTAACATCGATGAAAATAACTTATGTTGTTTTTCTTCTGAATAGATTTTTTCTGATTCCGTTCCGTTCCGCAAAATATCATTACCCGTGTGGATATTGGTATTTAACGAAACGGAACGAAATCCTTCAAAAACAAAATTTAATTAATGGAAAATATAACAGCAACTCGCCGTTCTTTGATTTTTTTTATCAAATTCTTTAGAGATGAATGAAAAAAGCTATCAAATCAATTCAGTCATCTCGAATTGTGTATTAAGTTTTCTCGGAAAAAAAAGCGTGTAATGACTTTTAGAGCAATGAGTAGCATATTTCATGTAATAAACAGTCCATTCAAACATCAACATTTGAAAAACAATCTTCTACTTACGATAAATTAAATTGAAATATTGGCGTTTTTAAAAAGTCTGCTTCCCTATTTTGGGCCTCTTAACTGGTTCCGTTTCGTTCCGTTCCGTTCCGCAAAGTACAAATAGCCGGCTGAACAGAATTGTACAAAACTCTAGGATACAATAGGCCTGCATATCTAGTTGTGCACCCTAGTTTGATTTTTCTCATTTGTGGTTAGACAACCACTTTTCGGAGGGGGGGGGGGGTATCAAAAGGGTGTAGGGTCTAACATTGAACCATATGGGAAGAATCGTAGACTCTATTGTAAATGGAAAATCATGACTCCTAAACCATATATATTCTTGTTCCTTATATCAAGGGACATCAAATGTTATGTAGGTAATGGGCCCTGTGGGTGGTCCTGCCCCCCCCCCCCACCCCCGAACAGCAAGTCCCTTAATATCTTCAAAATATATATTCTTGTTCCTTGTGCCAAGGGGCATCAAACGATATGTAGGTCATGGGCCCCGGAGGGGGGGGGGGGGTCGTGACCCCCCTCGAGCAGGAAGTGCACGAATATCTCGAAAACGGTTGAGATCCCCAGCCCTTTACCATATATCTTCTTGATCTTTAAAGAGCATCAAACGGTATGTAGGTAATGTTCCTCAGGGTTAAATTTAATTTTTCAAAACCATAATGCACATTTATAGATCAGTCCCTATCATATACCAAGATATGATGTGTCTAATTGTCTATCCATTAAATCATAAGAGGAGTTCTAGGATCTATGCTTTTTTGAGTGATTAACGTTTCTGCAAATATTTGACTCCCTGGATGAAATTTAAATTTTTAAAACCTTACTGCACATCTATAGAACAGTCCCTATCATATCCCAAGATATGATGTGTCTATCCATTTAATCATCAGAGGAGTTCTGGGATCTATGGATTTCTTTTGAGTGATAAAGGTCAATTTTCTGCTACTATTTGACTCCCTGGATGAAATATAAATTTTAAAACCTTATTGCATATCTATAGGACAGCCCCAATTATATCCCAAGAGATGACGTAGCTACTCCAAAAGTTGTAAGCGGAGTTCTGGTAACCATAGTTTTTTGCAAAAAAAACATCATTTTTTGTTGCCCACTGATCCCCTTAATGAAACAAAAAATTCTGGTACCTGATCACACTTTAATATGACACCCCAATCATTTTCTAGAAGATCATTTGGCTACGGCAAAAAAATTACGTTTTTGAAACAATTTTTTTTGGTAAAAAAAAGAAGTCATTTTTCAGCCATTAATTACACCCAGGACAAAATTGAAAATTACTAAACCTTATTGCGCATCTATAGGATACCCAAAAGCATATTCCAAGAGATGATTTGTCTACTGTTGAAAATGTAGGAGGAGTTCGAGGAAGAAGGTTTTTTGTGAAAAAACGTCATTTTTTTACCAATTATTTGACCCCCAGGACTACAAGGGAATTTTGGAAACCTTTTTACGAAACAACATGACACCCCAAATCAAACTCCAAGAGTTCAGTTTGCTGGTTTATAAGATGTAAGAGCAGTTTGAGTAAGTAAAACGTGACAGACGGACGGACGGAACAGGGTAACAACAATATACCCGAACTTTCTTTAGAAAGTGCGGGTATAATTATACAATAAAAAGACTGGTACTTAACACATGGTAAACAAGCTTGTACTTTACAGAATGATATATGCGAGACAACAAGTGCTTTTCTTAACGTTCAGTTAATAAATTCCAACTGAACGTACAATAAATACCAATAACTAATAGACAAACTTCAAATACAGAATACTGAATTATACTGAACATAAAAAGGTACATGGTTTGCAAGGAGTGGGCAAATGTATGTTTCATATAAAGTATACATAATTATACCTTATATGCAGAGTATCAGACACAAACTGAACATTGAGTAAAAGAAAGCAGACTTCACATAAATAATTCAATTTTACTTAGCAAAACAATTTCAGAAACAGTTTTTAAAACTGCAGACGCAAAAATAAGTAAAACGATTTTAATGTAGCACACATCAAGCAACCCACTCAAATTCATAGTTTTTATTCTTGTACATTTAGTTCACACTTTGTATGATTTTTGAGTGTATACGGCAAATTAACTGAATAAAACAAAATTTATGGCTTTCGGAAACAAAACAAAAGATAAAAAGAATTTAATATATTTTTATTATCCAGAAAACTTGTTTAAATTAAAGTAAGAAGGCTTCTATGTTTTCTTGTAATCTTTATGAAATTGTGAATCCTTGATCTCAAGATATTCACTGTCATCGATGGAGAGTCCAATCTTCTCATTATTTTTTGTTTTCTGGAAAATATTTTTCCCGAATTCACATCTAACACTAAATATATCAGTTATCTCAGCACAGTTCTTTTTACATAAATATCATTATCACAGCGTAACATTACCATCGGACGACCATTTGACAAGAAATAAGTTTTTATTGTGTTGATAAACTTTCCCTAAACAGGTTTCCCGAATAAAAGTGAAGCCAATATACAATTCCTGTGCGTTCCTGTCCATAAGGAACATTGCCAGGTCCTACTTTCTGATCTAGTTCGTGATGCGCTTTAGTTATGCCTCTCATGACGAACATCATGATTTCAGCTTTTTAGTCGATAGCTGGAACGTAGTCAGCTACAGCATGCAACTGTACTGTTTTGTACAGAATAGAAGTATGTCCATTTATAGATTCAATCACTCGATTGTCAGTTTTTCAACCATGTCACAATTATGTTCCAAATATTCTGTCATTCTTTTGGTTTGGTTATACTACCTTAATAATGTTTGAAATGTATTTCCACACTCATGATCCATTTTATATATTTTTGCACGCATGCGTGCTCAGTGGGTGTAGTAGTTTACTGGGGAAACCCTGGTTTGCAGATTTGATTTTTTTTCAAATTAATTTGCTTTGTGGTTTTGGAAGATAAGTTAGATTCATTCTGGACGACAAGCTGTGTGGACGTGTTCGTACTCTTCCTGAGAGATCTTGGGTGTTTCGATTGCTGGATGATCTTGGGAACGATATACCTGTGTGGGCTTTATTCTGAGAAAGCTTCAACTAATTGTCATATTTTTCTTCTATGTGTGTAGTGTTGATAAGAGAAACATTATATTATTGAATCAATAATTCTTCGAATAAACGTGAAAAATAAAACTTATTATGCAATGTTGTTCAATATTTAAGTAGGTAACCAAGGAGTGGAAACTTGGTAGACCATGTGATATCCGTGCAAAGACATTTATATAAGTAACGAAACTAACCATAGGCGCGACGTCATGTTGAATGCCAGTCCATACGAAAAGAAGTGATGTCAACAATTTCCATTTGTTCTTGTATATTTTTGAATAGCTTGCTCTTGTTTTATGAATATTTTCTTGTTTTAAGTAACAAGGACCATCCTCGTACCAGAATGGTTAAAAATTAAATAACCCTACATAATTGAATGGTAATTGTGACACCTTATAATTGTTTTCTTGCAATGTGATGGTAACACATAGTTTGTCCTCATTATATTGATTCCCATAAGATAAAAAAGGTCAGAACTTGCTGAAATTTTGTTTGGTTAACCATTAACCACTGCATACACCTGCATTTGTTTCTGATATCTTTCGAATGCACATTAACAAGTACAGTTTTTGCACAAGATTTTCTTTGAAATTCAACGAATCTCCGCAAACCTGCGTAATTTTGAGTTCATTTTTTCTCATTCTCTTTATTTTGTATCCTCTCCGCCTTCAGGCTTCTAGAAACGATAGAAAAAGACACATTTCATAGACACTAACTTTCTTTTCGAATCCAAGGTGTTGAATGATATGAACTTCCTCACTTCACACATTTCTCATTAAATGACATTCATATTGTTTGTTGTTTTTACGCGACCATTCGAAACATATATTAATTCGACACTGTTCAAAGGAATGACCGGGTCTATGAATAGGACACACGTTTTCGATATCACTTGATATTGTGTCATTCACAGAAGTTTTTCTAGTTCTAGTGAGCACATAATCTAGTTTGTTCACTATTCTGTTTCTATGATTTGTAATTTTGCTGGTGGAGATCAAAGGTGAATTGCACATAAAACTTGGCTTGTTTTCTATACAACTTTGCTTTTGAACAAATTGAAAATAGCACATGAAATTGAGGTTATACCTCTATTTTATTCATTCATGTATTTCACAGCTGTGTTTGTCAATGTTTTCTTGCAGACAGTATGGTTATGTCGTCACAATAAGATTAACCAAACGTAGAATGCAAGAAGTTGTTCATACGGATCATTTATTTTCTAAACAAAGCAATGATAGATCAGGAACTACTTGTTTAGAAAAGAGTTTTCTTTTTTGCACTTGATGGTTTCTCACCTTCATAATTCACTACAGGTTTTTTTCTGCCTAAATAAAGTGACGCATTGGAATGTTGTTTCACGTATTTCGTCGTATGTTCAGTTGACCTTCACTGTCACCGATATTTCTATTACAAATTTCTTCATCTTCAGCAAGAGCTACTACTTTTTTAATGTTTAATAACACGAGGTCAGCTTCTAAATCTTTGGTTTTTGAAGAAATACAACAAAACCCAAAAGGTGACTCAGATTAATGATATTCTCGGTCTTTTTCAGCAGATTGTCTTTCTAATTTTGCAAGCATGTCATCCACATTTACCAAGACAAGTCATGCTATGTCGTTCGCATTTCTTTTAATTTAAAGGCGCATCCACCAAGAAAACTATTTGAAATTTAATAGTCTTTTACTTATACGTCTAATGCACAGTTTGTTTGGCATTCGAGTGTATGTGGTAAACTAACTGCAATAAACCAAAAATAAGGTTTCTAAGAAACAACACAGTAGATAATAAATTTTATAAAAATGTTGCTGACAAATATGTCATCAAAATATGTGTAAATTATTAAAAAGTGTGCGCTTTGAAATTCTCATTTAAAGCAATAAAAAGACACATTCATACAAAACATCGTTCAAATTTACCGACATTTGGTTTGTAACAATATCAATTAGCACACCCACTTTATCTTTAAAATTGACTACTTGAAAAATAACATACTGCTTTACAGAGAGATTAATGCATAAAAATACACAAATTACTTACATGATGATATGCGAGTAGTAACAAAGAAACGCCTCGCTCATGTAGTTTGCACGGGAAACAAAACCAAACTAACTCTTGCACCAAAGAGCAAAACGCTTTTGTTGTAATTTACTAAAATCTTGCATGCAAACGAAGTCATCACAATGGTATTTCAGAATGTTGAAACGTTGGTGTGCTCTTTATATATATATATATTTCAGTCTATGGGTATATGCATATCATACTTACAGCATACAGACTCTTAAGACACATGCATAGCACAAACAAGTTAACGTTTCTAAAACACAGACATGTGTCTACTTTGTCTACTTCGATTTTGTTTTTGATTATTAATCTGGTTTGAATAGTATACATCTTACTACCTTAATCTTGTCTACGATATGATCCCAGCAAAACTAGGCATTTTTAGCTTCAATCTAAAACAAGCACCTTGTCTGGAGTGTTTTTATTTCAGTTTTTTACAAATCTTAAGATCCGGATAAGTTTATGCTAAATATCTTGTTCGTAAATTAATAAATTTCTGAATTGAATATAAATCTGCCTTACGATTCCAAAGAATGATACGTACTAACATAGAGCTTATATAAACCATGCAATTGATAATATACTTTTTATCAATGATCAAGTTTCATTAAGATCTGAAAAACAATTCATATACCATTCTCCTAGTAGCAGATTCGACTCCACATCTGAATGGGCAAGATATGTCATACTCAAGACACGCAGTTTCCAAATGATCCTAAAATGGAAATTTGACAATATCTGACAACGTAGGTTTTAACCGATGGCATTGTGGTAATTAAATACCAGTATCTTGTTCACCTGCATAAGATGATGCTTTATTTCTTGCAAACAATAACTACAGGCCTCCAGACGAAACAGGCACCCCTCTTCATGTGTTTGTAAATCTTTTAGAACAACGGTAACTTGACACCCTTCCTGGGAAAACTTGCATTTAGAAGGTTTGTAACTGCATGTTGTTTCGTGTGCCTATTATCAAACATTGATACGTTAAACAAACCGTTATTAATTATTTACTGTGGTTTCATTAATATTCAAGGGTATCAATTTTCATGGATAAAGTGAAAATCACGGTTTCAAGGATACGTAAATTCGTGGCCAGTGGTCTTATCAATACAAAATGTTATTAGAAATTTCAATTAACACTTAATTTCGTGGATCAACTGAATAACGAAATCCACGAAAATTGGTATTCAACGAATATTGATGAAACCACAGTAATCCAATCTAAACATCACTATTTTCTGCTGTACGTCACTTTGCAGTACTGAAAAAATGATATGTAACCCCCAACTTTATATTTTTTCTTGAATACGTTTATCCTCTGTTATACAAATGTAATGGAGTTAATAATAACACCGCTGTTCTGCATTTGTATAAAAGGGATGTCTAGATGCTTTATTTCTGACATAAATTATCATTATTAAAATAACTCTCATTTGTCACAAGACTTGGTATATATTCAGTTACCTGTAGATTTTTCCATGGCACTTCTTCTTTACATCCTTCAGTTTTGTAACTACAATACACAGGAAGAAGACGCACTTCCCGTCGTGCACCAAAATCCCTGAAAATCTAAATCAATTGATTTTTTTAACATTGGTTTTCCATGTGTTGGTTGATATAGCAAAATTGGTTCGCTAACATATCACTTAAAATCAACAAATATAAGAAATAGACATAGTTTAATCAATTTCCATGGACATAGTTTATCCAATTTCCTTGTTGGGAGGGAACTCCGTAAGAAGAATTATTATAAAGAACAAGGAATAGAAACAACACTTTACCATTTGGAAATATCAAACTATTCAGTATATCACATTAATCAATAGTTTAAAGGTGCTTGATAGAAACCAGTGTGAATTTGTTTTAATATCATTAAAATATTCACCTCGTTTTCTTTTAGATAGACACATGATTCTTCCCCTGCTGGACACATGACCTGTTTCGGATTCCCTTGAAGTAACTGAGAGAAGCACTGCTCGCAGCCCCTGTGTCCACACTGGGTCTGAACAGCCTCCCGCACGATGCCATTACATACCACACATCTGTACTTGTCGTCAACAGTTATAAATTCTGGGTTGCCAGCGGGGGTTTGATGAATTGGAAGTCGAGTTGATTGAGGGTTTGATGACAACGATGAAGGAGAACTCTGAGTTCCTTCTGCCATCAAGGACATTCAAAGACTGGCAAAATAAGCGAATAACTGATTTGTGGATTATGTAATTGAAGGCACGAAAATGTGATTGAATACATTTTTATTTTCCTTTAAATGAAATGTGCCTTATTGACTCAAGCAGAGATTGGTTAGATTATATCCCTTTAAAATCAAATAGTATAATCGATAATATATGATTGTATGTTAATATCTTCTGTCTAAGACAAACTAATCTATATTTTTTTTTAAATCAATTACCGAATAATATTTTGGATAGTTTGTTATTGTCATTTTTTTCATAGTCAAAGGTTTCAAGACAGGTTAAGTTAGTTACTAGTCACTGACTACTAGTCACTGGCTACGAGATGTGAGAAAAGCTTTCTATAAATATCTAGCTAGGATATTAAAGTGGATACAAGTGCTAGTATTGTATAAGATATTCCATAAACCTTGATACAAGACACAGTAAAATAAACGAGAAAAGAATTTTCGTCACTGGAAATAAAATAGAGCAATAGGATAGCTATCAGAAATTGAGATCAAAAGCATTATGTAGATGACAGATATCTACTAGTGTTGTTTATAATAACATTCTAAGAGATCGTCAACATGACATTAAAATAAAGATTTGCTTATTTGGTTTTTGTTTGTTGTTTTTTTTTAAACCTTTCAATTGTTACATGTTTTCTTTTAGATATGACATGTGGTGATAAAAAACAGTGTTCAAAATCAAACGTCCAAAGAAAAATACAAAACAAAAGCAAAAAAAAAACAAAACATGGACCTCTAATAAAAAAAGAGGATGGATCAGGAGCCATGGAGGAGTGAGCATCCTCCTCTGACCGGTTACACCTGCCGTGTGCTCTTTGTCGTAATCGGGAAAATGAAAACATCAGTAGACAATTATGACAACCATGGTCTTACAAAATGTATGGAAAACGTTAGTTAATATGCGATCCAGTTGAAGATTGTATTTGCTAACAAGGTCGTTGTATCGACCATAGAACTTTCGAAAAGATGACTTCAATCGAGACTTTTGGTAGTCCTGTTATTTTTCCTTGTTTGTCAGTAGCTTGCCTTGCCTTAGAAAACTGTTCAAACATAGAGCATGCCCTTGCGTATCAAAACAAGTTGGAGACAAAATCACCATATGCAGGTGGTGAAGGTATATCGCTACACAAATAAAGAAAGTTGACTATAGTAAAATTGAAATCATCACGTTTGTCATATCGCTTTGTTGTTGGGCTACGATCAATGCCCCTTTCAAGTAAAATATGCAAATAATTGGATAAGCAAAATTTCCAAATATGAAACAGATGATAAAGACTCTTTGGTATTTTTTATTTCAAGTTTACTGGGATATATCGAGTCGACGTAAGTATGGAAGTAATATATCTAACATTTTATTTATATTTGTTCCAACATCTCACGTAGATGCACTACAATTGCAACTCGCAGATATCTACAGATATTATTGATTAAATATTCTTAAGACTTCACTAAAGTTTCTTAGTTATTTCCTGTTATTCCGTCAGCTACTATTGAATGCCTCGTTTTTGACACATTCGTTCAAACATTTCAAGTAGCTGAATATATATTTGTTGTATATACATTTATGTGTTGTTGATAAATTTATCTTTTATCTAACCCATATCATAAGTTAGCATTAGGTTACTCAGATGCATCTTTTTATCTCGTCAGTCACTAGTACTTCTAGGGTAAAAAGTCTCGTTTTGATATATTTGTCCACATAATTCAGCAATATGCATATATAGATGGCAGATATTTACTAGTAGTGTTGATATAATCATTCAACTAGCTCATCCATATGAAATAACAATTAGTTAATTCGAATATGAAAATGACTAAAACAAACTGTTAACAATCTCAGAAATCCATAAAGCGAAATATGAATTAAAAGCAGAGCAACACGGACCTCTATAAAGATACGGCATCCGCTGCCGACCGGTCGCACCCGCCTTTACATATTTTCAATATCTTTTTTTATCTCGTTCGCTACTATCCCTTTAAAACAACCTTACAGCTTTCACATATTTGTTTAAATATCTTAAGTACTTATGAAAAAATGACAAAAAAAACCGTCAACTATCTCAATCAAAGTACCGAAGAACTGACGGGAGTTGATTTCATCGATGGTTATTTATTTTAAAATCAATGATATGTTATTTTGCATGACAAGTACAGGTAGTTTCTAATCTGTATTTGAATTAAGCACATTTTTATAATATGATTTTCCGGACTTTTTCGACACAAGAATGTTGATAAAACCCCGTACGAATCATGTTAAGTAATATTCAAAGATAGGATAAATTCAATCAAACTATATGTATCAGTGATTGAAATATTTCTGGAAACTTTATGGATCCAAGCAATATTGAACTCTCGTCTCGTTCAACCAGATGCTCGGCTCTCGCCGTTAATCTCCGACAAGCAAGAGAGACTCTCTGCTTGTCGGAGATTTACGGAGACTGCCGAGCGTCGAGTTGAACGAGACTATATTGAACTCTGGCGTAAGATTACATACAACTAAAAAAATATCTAAATTTTTCGTACCATTTAAAATCTGACTATTTTCAAGGTATTTATAAATATGTTTCCTTGAAAAACAATGCTTTAGCATACATTATTTCGAATTTATCAATTATTCTCAAGAACTATTTTTTGTCAGCGGCGATGATTTGTGCTTTGGTCCAAACACTGTTTCACTTTCGGTTTTTTCAGAGTAACTGCATAGGAGAGTTGATTAAAATCAACTCCCAAAAATCCATAAAATGAAATACAAATCGAAAGCAGAGCAACACAGACCTCCAAAAATATAGAGGTAGGATCAGGTGCTTAGGAGGAGTGAGCATCCTCTGCTGACCGGTCGCACCAGCCGTGTGCTCCTTGATACAATTGGGCATGTCATAATCGAGGAAAATGTCAAAATCGCGAAATGTATATATAAGAAATAGCGTATAAATACTAGTGTTGTTATAAACTCTATGTAATACACATTTTAAAACACTTACGTTTCTTAAATATCTTTTGTGATCTTGTCAGCTACCAAAACCTTTCATTAAAAATGTCTAATTTGTACATATTTGCCCAAACCTTTCATCGAGTTAAGAAAGAAAATACATAGGTTTTTTTAACGAGAAGGTTAGATCCACAAGGTAAAGTAAAACATTTTTTTTATTTAAGGTTACAAATATGATAACCTCAATGAACCTTTTTGTGAATTAAAATCAAAATAAATAGAAAAACAATTTTTTATGCAAATTGGCTTTAACTGTTTGAATCAGAACTAGGAATGACATTTGAAACTCTACGGGTTATAGGTGCAGAGTATAAGGACAACATATGTAATTAAATAAACAATAAGTTTTGGCATGATGCTCAATTTAATGGGGTCAGACTTTTTTGTCTAATAGCCAAAAAAGTTCATTAAGTCTTAATGAACATTCATCGTTAAGTCTTGTAATGTATGTGTACTTCAAATTTATATTATATGTTCATACATATTATGTAAAATGTTAACAAAAAAAATTAATATTTCCAAAATGTGAAAGGGTATTTTGAAATGAGAGAAAAAGAAAGAGAGAGTATACTAAATTAAAAAGGATGGAGCAAGTTACAGTCAAGCTAATGAATTAACCATTTATTAAAATTAAAATTCCCTATATCTGCAATTTTTCAACAGTAATTATTTTTCGGTCCAAATTATTTCAGTGATGATTTTCTTTAGTGCCCATATGCTTAATATAATCGTATTAAATAATTTACTGTTATAGATGAACTGTTTTCAATCTTAAAATTAAGATATCTACTCTTTCATCGATATTTCTTAAAAACTTTTTTAATGCTGGATATTAATTTGTAAATCACCTGTTTGATGATGTTAATTGCCATCTTGAATGTCCTGTATATCTCAAAAACTGTAATTGTTAAACAATGTTTAAGTTCAGACGACACGTTCCTCGAGCATCTTTTTTGTATCTCCTCGTAATAAAGAGTTCCAATAAAAATAATTATTTTTATAATGATTTTTAAAATGATTAAAATTTACTTGTATATGGTTATATGCCTAGATGGCCGAGTGGTTAGAGCCGTGGCAGATCTCTGCCAGGACCGTAGGTTCTAGAGGTTGTGAGTTCAAAGCCCGGCCCAATATAGTGAATTTCGCTGTGCTGTATTATTTATTTATTTCTATATCAGCAATTCAAGTGTATATTCAAGAAGATTATATAGGAAATTGAATTCTCTAGTATTTTGCAGAAATGCCTGGTAAGGTATTCTAATTTTTTGCAAGAAAGCTTGTCGGAGTAGTAGTAAACCATTAAAATAATTCATGGAATATGTTATATAAAATTGAGGAACGTGTCGTCTGACCTTAAGGCATCAAATAGCCTCGTCCTAGACCGTGGATCTTATTCTCATTAATGGATGATTTTTACTATTTCATACCTCTCACATATTATAATTATTTTGATAATCTAACTGAAAAGTAAACAAAGTATTAACTCCGCAGTTATCGTCCTTACCTATTCTCGGATAAGTGGCATAATTTTAATACAACATGTATCAACCAAAAGATACTTCTTCCGTGAAATCTAATTCGTTCTATCTGTAAATAGATAACATAATTGATTAGATCATACATAACCAATACAAAATTTGACTCAACAGTTCGTGATATAACATTACTCAAAATAAAGCATGCAAATAACATGGACTTGGTTTCCGAACATCTAGATGATTAGCTTCGAGGGTAATAACTATGTTATATGTTAATTACCTTATCTAATGAATATCCTATAATCCCAAAGGACATGAATGTCTGCGTTTGTTTTACGCGTATAATACTCCAAAACTGATTATTACAAATGCGGGATAGACAAGGCAAAACACACACACAAATAAATTGCATGTGCAAAGATGTAATGTACATAAAAATTTGTTGGCTATTAATAGATAAGCTATATTTTTGCTTAATCATATGATTTACTCATCATTTATTTTTTCAGAAAAAATTCAATTTTACGATTAGCATTGAAACGTGAACAATCAAGACCAGAAACTAATAAGGAACCTAGATTCGCACTTAAGCTCCGCCCACCCTGACGACGGTTACTACGAAGGAAAAGCATTCTGATAGCTTGATATTGCGCATTGCTTAAGTAAATCCTTTCATTACTACACCTGCACTGTGGATACTATAATTATGTAATAAACAGTCGTGGATCCGTTTATAGGATGATCCCCACTGAGAATAGCTGATAACAAGAAGCACCATCACTTGACGATTTGCAGAGCGATAGACAACACGTACTTTTCCAGTGTGCACTGAAGACGAGAATTACCGCTGCGCCAATTCATTAAAGGAGAGGTAATACGAACTCTATTTTATTTTGAAAAAGCCGCTGAGGGCTTTTCCGTCGCTGAGGACAGAGCTTAAAGTTAACAGAAAAAAAAGCCGATGAGGGCCATAAGTGTTTTCTGTCGCTGAGGACAGAACTTAAAGTTAATACATGTACACTGAAATCTAAAAGCCGCTGAGGGCTTTTCTGTCGCTGAGGACAGAGGTATGGTGGTCACTTCTAGTTAATTATTGTGAAAGTTATTTAATGTTTGGTGTAATGGGTGATAAAACAATATTGCTTATCCCATCAAAAAGGGGATACATATCTGACAAGATAGGGCTGAAATGGGAACTTAGAGCATGCAGAATGAACTTTGACTGAAATTATAGTAACAATGAAATTCTATTTGTAGACGTCAAATTATGGACTTGACCTTCTTGCTATTGACGAAAGGTTACACAAGCTCCAATATAATGAAGAAAATAAGAAATCTGCTAAATAAACAAGAAGCTTGGAAAGAAGATTGCGGTTGTTTCTATCACAGTTACGACACTCTCCTGACTTTACAGTTATGACGCCACAAGACGTATGTAGATTCCTCGTTTGGAGTGATCAGTTTGGAAAAACTCAAGTTCACGCGGTTTCGTGCCCGTTCTTAGGGAGAATGGGGGTACTTGGATGTGCATGTCCTACTAGACTTGCAGCGGGAACTATTCAAAATATGATCCAACAGATGACGGAGATTTTGCGAACCCATGGACGAAGCCGTTCTTGGGATGCTCAATTGAAAGTAGGAAATCCCTGTTTATCAATAGAAGTTAAAAATTATATAAAGCAGTGTAAAGAGGAGCAGGCAAAATCTCATGTATTGCCATAACAGGTTAAACCAATATTCCTGGGGAAAATAAAATCAATGACAATGTACATTGACAGAGAATTTTCGCGTCCCGATTTATCTTTAAGAGAAAAGTTTGTCCTTATTCGGGACCAAGCGATGTTTAAAATCCAATTCTTTGCGGGTGACAGGATCAGTGATGTGTGCAACATTCTATCACAGAAAGTGAAAAAATTACAAGACAATTCTGGTTTTGTTTTTAATCACACGTACGGGAAAACACTGAGGGGAGATGGGAAATCAAACACCTTTGTCCTGAAAAGATCTCATGATAAAGCTATCTGTCCTGTTGTGGGCCTCGAGAAATACTACAACTGGTCTAAAGAAAATAAGGTGGATCTTAGTTTAGGGTACCTTTTCAGACCTGTTTCGGAGTCGGGACGTGTATTGGACCAACAGTTAGGTTATTCGGCCGTTTACGAACGACTGCGATATTACCTGGTATCTTTAGGTATTTACGAGGGGGAGACCCCCCATAGTCTCCGAGGCGGTTTTGCTGTAACGATGGCGATTTCGGGTACCGCCTCATCTCCACAGGATCTAATGAATCATGTTGGCTGGACGAGTGAACGGTCGGCGCATTACTATTGTAGAACAAAAACTTTGACCGATGCAAGTAAATTAGCTACAGATATTGCCAACTTATCGGCAGACTCAAATGAAGTCGAAGAATTTTACAAACTCAACGGAGACTTCTCATCCCTAGATTCTGCATTTGTGCCAAGTATCTAAAGACACCCGGTTTTTTATATTGGCACGCAAAGATGTATACTTGCATATTTGAATGTCGATCTGTTTTCTAGGACACGCCTTGCTCCTTTGGAAGCAGGCATTGAAATTGGTATTGTTTACATAGATTTAAAAAAAATTAATAAAATACAAACATAACTCTTTTGAGTGAGTATTGGGGATAGGCCATTGAAACTCAGCCTGGTTCATTAATTTACAAATCGTAATCACTATGATGATTTTAAGTATCTCGCAATTTCTGAGTCTAAATTCATACCCAATACTATAAACAGAGGTGCGTGTTGTGTCAGATAGTAAGAGTGGGGATATGTTAAGATCCCCACTGAGAATAGCTGATAACAAGAAGCACCATCACTTGACGATTTGCAGAGTGATATAACCTGAGTACTATAAGCAGGGTGTAAAATAAGTAATTATACCCGTTCGGACGTACTGGTCGAAAAAAAAAATGTAGCTGATACATACTACGCATCTTCTGAGTCTAAATTCATACCCAATACTATAAACAGAGGTGCGTGTTATGTCAGATAGTAAGAGTGGGGATATGTTAAGATCACCAACATAAAAGTCACATAGTTTCTTAATATGGTATTTCACTCTTTGAGTGCAAAAGGAAAATAGATTTATAGAAATTAGGTGGATCGACTCATTTAACCATCCCCTTTTCGCTAAAAGTCGTCAAATACTCCTTAAAAACCACATGTAGCAAGCGGGTAGTTTTTAACATTGATATCCGTGTAACGTTATTGCAATTGCGTCTTGAAACTGATGACAATGAAATCATAGTTAATAAAGAAATGAATCCCTACTATTGATGTATCCATACTATTTGGGAATTTGATATAATTTTGTACTAGAAAAAAATAGGAATTTTCTTTTAATGATATGTATTATATTAGGAAAGAGCTGGGCTTCGTTTACATGGGTACTCACGATTTTTCTTAAAGCAATAACACATAATGTTGATCACAAGTCTCCTTTAACTGTTTGTAAAAGAATTAACAATTCCTGTTATTTAAACTCTGATTGAAATTTTAGGGGCCTACTACAGCGTGTGAATTATTTTTTCGCCAGTCATAATGAAAAAGATGAATATTAAATTCTACCAATACAGTAGCAAGGCTTCTCTTATTTTCAAATCGACAATTAGTCGTGCCATTTTGGCCCTTTCGCATTTTACTTTGTTATGTAAAGACTTGGAATAAATTGATGACAAAACGAAAGTAAAAAAGCGCCCTTTCTTAATTATTTCGCCTACAATTGGGTGGAAAGCATAAGTACCTCAAATCAGGTATATACTTTGCTAGAAACTTTAAAGTATATGAAGACACTAATCGTTTGTTATCAGTGTATTTTAAACCTCGGTCTATATTTAGAATATGGAAATCCAGGTTTATTTATAGATTACTTAGCTCGTTCTTTAAAAAACAAATAAAATGTTTTTATCTTATTTTTTCTATAAATTATTGGGAGGATACTTTGTTTAAAGGTAAGTAATAATGTAATAATTTAAAAGTTACATACCTTGTACATGTTATATTTCCTTGTAAAACAATTAAAGAAATTTCACAAAGAGTGGACATGTTTACAAATCTAGTCGTGTTTCACAAATCAGACTTTCCAAGAATTTGCAGTATCACATAATGTTTGCATAATGGTATATATCTTTCTTTTTAAATGAACAGAAACTCCGTCTTATTCTTTGAAAGATTATAAACTCATACGTGGCTTTAAATATAAATATTCTGTCATTGGCACAATGTATTTAAGGATGTGACGTATTATTTACGTTACAAAATGGCGGGCTTGGTGATTGGATGCTCTCTCTTTCTAGACAATACTTACGGGTACAATTGAATAAGCACTAATAGCTTCTGATTGCGTAAAGCAGTAACGATATTTTGTATTTCATTTGCACACCTGCAGTTTTAAAATTACTAAACGAATAAGTAAATCTTAAAAATACTTATCAAACATTAAACCTTTTCATTTTTTAAATACATTTTTTTGTAGCCTTTAACGATAATCGCTGAACAATAAGCATTTAATTATTTTTAATTCGGAAAGTGAGTTTGCACTATAATAACTTGCTTAATAAATTAGAAAAGAAGGAGTGAACAGTTTTTGTTATCTCGGACTTCTGTTGAATTACAATGGCAAATTTCATGTTACGCAAAAACATTTGTCATTACAATGTATGAAGGCGTGTTCTGCACTGAAAGGGAATGTTGTCATATAAGTCTTAAATCTGCTACGCTCTTGATCCTTTTCGACACTCAACCGTGTCCTTTTTTATCGCGTTAAGTTTAGGACTTTTTAAACCAATAATTTGTTTTGATACTTGGATTATCCTGAGGGCATTGTGTGTTGTTGACACATTATTAACTCTGCTGACCGGTCGCACCCACCGTGTGCACCTTGTTACAATTGGGCATGTCATAATCCAGGTAAATGTCAAAATCGGGAAAATGTCATAATAGGGAAAAACCAAAATTTAATAATTTAGTTATTATGTGATGGTCAAAATACAAACATTGACCCAACACGGAGTTATGCATTACATTGCCATTACTTGTAATTAGGTGATTAATTATGGTCTAACAATAAGTATGAAAAACGTCAGTCAGCATGCGACCCAGTGGAAAATTGTATTTGCTGACAAGGTTGTTGTATCGACCATAGAACTTACGACAAGATAACTTCAAACGAGACTGGTGATAGTCCTGTTTTATTAACTTGTTTGTCAGTAGCTTGCCTCGCCTTTGAACTGTTCATACGAAGAGCATGCCCTTGTGTACCGAATTAACTGAGAGACAAAAACACTATATACAGGTGATGAAGGTATATTGTTGCATAAGTAAGGAATGTTGGCCATAGAAAAACTGAAGTCTTCGCGTTTATCATAAAGTTTTGTTAGTAGGTTACCATCAATGTCCATTTCCAATAAAATATTCACATATGAAACAGATGACACAGACTCTGTATAATATTTGTATAATTTTATAATTTAATATGATTTGTACCATTAATGTCTAAATAAAAGCTAAGCGTGTATATTTCTTGTATCTATAGAAACAGAAACGTAAAGATTAACTGTTTGATTGGTAACTTTCATTCCACAAAAAAGAAAAGCAACTGGAGCCCAAAGGACTGCGAACGATAGCATTGTCTAGCCGCCTAACTAAAAGTCATTTTTTGAAAGTTGTCTAATTAAAGTTATTTTTTTATAATAATGTAAACATTTATGTATATTTTCATTTAATATAAATGATTTGGTCAAACAAAGAGAGATAACTTTGTATTTTGGGTTAAAATAGCTCATTTAATAATAGAAAATAACGGAAAAACGGAAATGTTTTTTTAAAACATCTCCCCCCCCCCCCCCCCCCGTGAAACAAAAATTCCTTTTGAGGGGTTTTAATTATTGTTATGTAGCATACTACAGGGTTTGTTGTTTCACGGGGGGGGGGGGGGGCATATGTCTACAGACCGCAATACATTCCAAAAAGAATTTTGCTATGTAAATTTTTGAAAACTAATTAACAGATATGAATTAATATGAAATTTTACTTTAATATATATCGTAAATATGTTATAATTAAGTTTTTATGCACATATTGGCCGCTAAATAATATTTTCCTCACTCATAGAGACCGATTTCAATGAAATTTTTACCCCGTGTTAGAAAAACTTTTGTTTAAAAATGAATAATTTCATTACAAATTTTATTTTGATATAAATTGATTAGGTTTTGATTATACTTTTTAGTAGAAAACTTAGTTGTTGAATATCTAACATGAATTCCGAAATATTTGAATGTAAAATGTAGGCGGGAAACGGGTGTGAGCGTTCGCAGTTCTTCACTCAATGAAAGCTTGGAATATCTTACCAGGATCCAAAGGTACAGACCAGAATACAAGTTGCATCGGAAGACCCGAATATGTCTTACCCGGGTCCATATATAGTTATAGACCACCAGGGTTCCCGCCAGACATCTTTGCTCGGCGCACCCTAAGTATTCTGTGTCAGCCCAGACAACCTGTTATACGAGATGAAACAAAACCAAAACTAGCGAGTTAAAAGGACTTTTATATCTCGCTCGTTTTAACGTTTCTATTACAGGTATTGGATATTGTAGATGATGCTTTAACGATCGCTCTCTGTTTTAAAACTATTCATCTTACAAATTACACATTTGTTTGTGTAATAAAGAGTTGAATCATGTTCTTAATTTTGATTTCCATAAAAAAGACCCTAGGTTTAGCATACCTGCCGATGATAATTATCTTGACAACAATTTTTTTTTTCAGTTCTTCGTGTATGACGCTGTTGTAAACTACATCATTGCACATATTTATGTTTTATACCGTATGTTAATTTATGTTACAAACCGTATTCTCACATTTGTCAATATAATATATTCCACCAATCAGGGATGGGGTAATGGTAATTTGTAATGGTAATTGAGTGTAATTAATTACAAATTTTGATGTAATTGAAAGTAATGTGTAATTGGCCATATTTTCAATTACATGTAATGGTAATTTAATTAATTACTTTCAAAAAAGGCATGTAACTCTAATTACTTTTCAATTACACACTTATGAACATATAAATATGAAGCTGTCCACTACCCATTTTTCCCCACACTATCAATAGGTCAAGATAGGAAAAGTAGTTAAAAGTAGTGAACTATTGTTATATATATCATACTAGATATTTTCAAATGAATTTTTCATTGATTTAATCATGTTTCCCAAATTTAACTAAGTACCTTAATTTGATGATTTGCTTGATCTTTTTTTTCTTAAAAAATACTTATTTCCCTTCTCATTAGAGTAATTAGTGTGTCAATTATCATTAAATTAGTTTTAAAAAAACCCACTAATTTACAAACAAAATCAGTGTTACCTAAATTGTATAAATTAACTTTAAAGTCATGCATGCTTTGTAATTGATAGCCTAAAATACAAAGAGGTAAAATGCATGGCTTCAAATGGGTGATGCCTAACATGTCTACATGGTGTGTTCCGTTATTGCAAACATTTGATAATTTCATGTAGGTACAAAACAACAGGTGTGAATTGTGTTTTGATAACAATTATAGTCTGCCCTCTACCTGATATTAACCTGTATTTTGGCATTGTATTTATAAAGAAAAAATTTAATAAATCGTATCCTCGCATCTGTTTATATTATATATCCCACCTGGATATGGTATATACCGTATCTTCGCACCTTTTTGTTATACCGTTATTATAACTTTTCCTCGCACCTTTTTATGTCTATATACCGTATGCTCGCAAATGTTTATGTTATATACTTTAAACTCGCATATTCTTATGTTATATACTGTATACTCGCACCATTTTTTGTTATATACTGTATACTCGCACCATTTTTTGTTATATACCGTATACTTGCACCTGTTTATATTTGTCCCAGGACGCCGTCTTGTTGCTGCAGTAATCGCTGCTGTAGTTATAGTTGTAGGACTGAGAGGTCCACAGTGACACAGCATTGGACGCTTTAGGGGTTCCAAAACCTGATGCCAAAGTATCAAATACAAGAAAAAACTATAGACTAGAATATCACATTTATATGACACTCTATTGAAATTTATTTGTATATTGAATTAGAAGAATTTAAATGCAGACTAGCAATAGGGGCCTTCTATATCACCTTGGCCTCGATCAAATGACGTCAGATGAGGTTTACAATACACCCTCGGCTCTTTAGCAACATTTTTAACGATAAGCTATCGAAACCAATCAACCGGATAGAACAAGTTGACGGACAGACAGACGGGCGTATCATACCGGGTTTTTAATTCCAATTTAAACCGTTTATTTGCCATTGAGAAGTGAATAAGAATTCATTTATTGATATGGGAATAAGAATTAATTAATGTTTGGTAATATTGAGAAAAGAATTGTACAAGTTTACGCACACTTACCGAGATAACGGTGTTCTCCCACGCAAGTGAAGGAGGGTGATGACGTCACAGGATCCGGTTCGTTTAAACACTTCGAAGCCCATTTCTGTGCTTTAGAAGCTAGTTCCTCACTCAATTTCTGTTCATTTTAATTGAAGAACAAAAATAGCTTGTAACGCTTATTACCACATGATAAATCTTTGCAGTCTTTATTCATTCAGATAGTAAATAAAACAAATGTTAGATGTATTCGGGATGGGGGATGAGCCTGTGTAACACAAACAACACTTAATACAGCGACTAGTGTGTAATATGCACTAATGACTTATACTGATTTTGATTGTTAAGATTAAAGATACATCAAAGTAAGTGACGCGTGGATTGTTATATCCAGCATTGTTATCAAATCATTCTATATAGAAGAAAACATGAAGCGGGGGACCGGTGGGATTAAGACCTACCAATTCCTTCATGTTAGCAGCTCTAGGTCTGAAATTCCTTCTGTACGTGTTGTGTGCCTGTAAATAAAACAATTGTACATCAGAATACACATATATGTCTCTACAGAATGGATTCTGACCACAATGCATCTAACTACATGTAATCCATTATTTGTATCAGGACATTATCGAGGTAATTATGGCTCGTTCTTTATCCACCGTTTGTAATAAGATCTATTAATTCTTAGGGAAAATAGGCTTTGTTTGAAGTAATTTACACTATTTTTCCAATATCATTTTCGAAGGTTGTAGATTTGGAAAATAAAATATCAAACATACCTTCTACTATTGCGTATTATCAATAAATATCCAATGATTGCAACTCATTGGTTTTTCCAAACCATACAATTAATACATCATTGTTATATGGAAGTCTTTCTCAAGTGTAAGGGGGAGAAGGTTTTCATTCTTTTTAACAAGTGATAGTGTGAGAACAGTCGCTGTGGGAGCAGTAGGTTTACCTCGAGGAAGGAGGCCGGGTCCAGCCCAATCACAATGGCTGCCCCAGACAGGAACAGTACAACTAGGACCTTCATGTAGATCATCATGGAAATCATTAGGTCAAGGTGTGTCTCTATATATAAGCTTTTACAACGCCTACATGCTTCATTTCATCAACTACTCAGTGGTTATATCTTATTTTTATTAATGATTCAAACATAGATTACCCAAGGTCTACATGTACTTCTGCAGCGTACATCTTTTGGGGATAGTTAGGTAATTAAACTTATCAAAAAGAAGAAATCTCAATGTATTTTTCCAACTTCATCTTTATTTATGAAAACTGACAAACATTGTTAAAAATATGAATGACAATAATTGTGTTAAAAACATGAATGACAACCGTGTGCTTTGTTACGTGCAAATTTTTGTCATTGGATAATCATTGAAAATTTGCGAGCAATAGAATCCATGATCAAGTATAAACACCAAATAATTGAAGGTTATTAGGTAATGTTATAGGTAATTTTTTTGTTTTTTGTTGAAAGTATAAGTTTTACACTAATAGTATGATAAATGTTTGTTAGGTTTTGTAAAAAGGTTTGTAAAACAAAACCGTGACGACTTATTAATTTATGTAACCATCCATACCTATAGAATACATAGAATGAAAAGATAACACAATATTTGATAATCTTTATTTCAAGTTTTAAAAGAGACAAGGGAGTTAAAGAATCCACAAGTAAGCAACACTGCAATAAGAAAACATAACACTCAGTCGACTTTCACTCCACTCTAGTGCTGTTTAAGACCTTCACTGTCAATAAGAACACATAACACTCAGTCGACTTTCTCTCCACTCTAGTGCTGTTTAAGACCTTCACTGTCAACTACAACTTTAATAAAGATCGTGTCATCTCTTAGATAGGTCGGAGTCTCCAACACCACGTGACTTATAAACAATGGACACCCGGAAGCTATGTTCATTTCCGTCACCGGTCGTTGGTAGCTAGAGCTTGTGGTATCCGGTCTGAAAGAATCCACGACATGGCGCGATCCATTCTGCTGATCCAATAACATCAGCGTCACTTTCTGTTTGAATGGCCAGGGCAACAGGGCATCATATTCACCTTTCTGAACGACAAAGAATAGAGACAGGTGTGTTCCTTTACCCATCCCGTCCCCATTTAGATAAACACGTGCACACATCTTGTACCCGAACGGTCCTGTGTAGAAAGGTTGGCTGTACAGAGAGGTTGTCTTCCCTGCCTTTGCGTCTTGCTTTCTTTGGGTGTAGTCTCTTATCTTCCACATCAAGACCCCACTGTAATTCACTGTCTCTATAACCTGCATTCGTAGGTCAATATCCGCAAATCTAGCATCCAGTAAAGCTAGGCGTTGGTCGTTCTCTCCTCGAGGCTGACCTGGAAGAAAAAGTCACCTAGTAAGAACGGAAGACATCAGAAGATGATACGAAAGTATAGCACCAGCTTATGTATTTTTCTGTTAATGTATATTACTTTTAGGATTATTAAACATTCAATAAAAACACAGAGAAAGATGCCAACACATGCCAAGTGAAAATGTGAAGACAAAAAAAATTAAAATGCTGTTTACCACTAAAAGTTGAATGTATGCACAAAGAGGTTTAACTTTTGACTCAAATATTTTAAAATGGTTATTTATAAAAGTTTGTAAAGATAAAAAAAATATGAATTGGTATTAGTTTGATCAATGTCTTGTTTTCTGGTGTGTTTGGGTTTTTTTTTCTTTTATTTATTTTATGTTAAACAATTTACAAAATTGTGGTCATAGATAGCTTATACATACATATGAATTTCAATTGAAATCATAATTCATTTTCTAGTATATACATATAGGTACATGAAAACATTATTATGCACGCAGTGATAAATATAATAAAACATATATAATAACACATAATGCCTTGTTAACAAATTCCACAGATTGTTGCTGATGAACATCTATAATTAATTTCCCAATTTTCAAATTCAAGGTAGGTCCCTTCTCAAATAAGTTTGATTTCTGTATCTGTACAATGATTCTATTTTTATGTTTTATCATATTCATATCAAAATATATAATAAACCATGTTACTATCATTCATATTAAACATAACACTTCGTTAATTTGGAGGAAATAAAGAATATTCTTATCTTATAATGAATCATATTATTATCATTTACATTAAACAATTTTTCCATAATTTGTTTAAAATTATTCTTAAACATATTTTAAATGACACAACAACAGTTTACATATACAAAGATAAGGCTGTTATTTTTACTGTGTCCGTTCAATCGATGAACAGTTTTTATTTCGCTAAAATCTTGTTAATTTTTTATTTCACTGTTTAAACACTCACAAGCTCCGCCCTCTCCGCCTGATGGCCCCGCCCTCTCTAGGTGAGTGACACGCTGTTCCAGTGTCCCCTGTCTCTCTGTCAGTAACATCACGCTCCTCCCCTGCTTCTCTACCAGCTCTCTATCTGCCATGTTGTCAACTCTCCTCTCTAAGGTTATCAGTCTTTCTGTTTGTGAAACTGCTTTTATCTGAAATATATTATAACAAATTGCATAATATTATCATCACGAAACCGAAGATTCAAACCAAGCTAACTAGTAATATGGAATAATTTCACATCTGTGGGAGTCAATATTCGTGGGCAACCAATTTTTTCTGGTTCATGGGTTTGTAAATTAGGCATAAATACAATGAATATTAAACAAATGTTTGTATATGTGTTCGAGGGGGTATAAATTCGTGAGAAAGGGTTACCCGTGAAAGCCATGAAAAATGCCCCCCCCCCCCCCTGAACGAAGACTATGGGTGTACTTATCTTTATAATGAGCTTCCTAGCTAATAATTAATTGGTTTACATGCAGTGCAATTTATACCATAAGCACAGCTTAAGTGAGTTTTAAAAATAAGTAATTCGTATATCTTTTACTGTACATGTCCCTTGGGGAAATCCCCCAGTCAGTAAAGTGTATATATTTTACATTACATTTAAATTAATGAGAACTTTATATAAGTAACCTATATACTTTATGTAGTACATGCCTCTCTAATTAGATTCCACAATCAATATAAAGCCTACTTTATGGTAGTATATATTTTTCTTTAGTGAGTTCCTTAAAGCTATACACGCTATAATTTGCGTCAAGTTTGAATAAAGGGGAAAGTGTATGTGTTTGATTACTAATAAAAGTTACCATTATGCTGTTAATTATAATGCTCAATTCGATCACGTAACAAATATATCAAATATTAAACAATAAAAAATATTTATTTTCCTGCCAGGAAAGTAATGCCTCCTCGTGAATATCAATATATCACGTGATATCGACAGCTAAATTTAGTCTATCATTCCAAAACTGGTGAAGGGTAAACATCTTCATAATTGTGATAGTTTCACAAAGGAAAGGATATTTTCAGTAAAGCATAAATGTGTCCGATACACGAGTACAAACAAAAGAAAAAAACTACAAGCCTGTGAGTAGATATGAATACTTCCTTTAAAAAAATGACGTAGACCTGTGTTTTTCCCCTATGTGCTATTTATAGATCCTATAAGTGTTAATGCAGAAGAAAGGGTATCGTGAATGACAAACGTTTTTTACTCATTATACATGTATGTATTTCAAATTAACAACTGTTAAGCATATTAAAAATCAAGTTGGATATTTAATTAGGCAAACAATAACGACCACCTAGGTCTCCGCGGACATGCGCAGTGAGGTCGGTTTGCTCTTCCTTCATCAATATTCATGAAAAGGTATATTTTCCTGGCAGGAAAATAAACAATTAAAAATCTATATCTTTGTAACGAGATGGAATTCACCATTGTAATTTACAGATTAAGGATATCTTTTATAAGTAGACAAACACATGCGTTTTCACTGTCATTCAAAATTGACGTGAATTATAGCGTGTATAGCTTTAAATAAAAAATGTGTATATTTTGTAATGTGGTCCCTCGTTAGTAGGTTTTTTTTAAAAATATGTATACCTTATACTAAATAAAACTCTCTATTAAGTTGTATGTATTGTATGGCATGTCAAACTTCGCAATATTCGATCTTTTCCGTTTGTATTGTATAACTATTCATTTGTATTGTATAACTTTCAATTTGTATTCTATAAATTTCCATTTGTATTCTATAATTTTCAATTTGTAGAGCCTAATTTCCATTTGAATTGTATAATTTTCTATTTGTATTGTATAATTTTCTATTTGTTTTGTATAATTTTCAATTTGTGTAGTATATTTTTCATTTGTATGGTACAATTTTCTATTTGTATTGTATAATTTTCCATTTGCATTGTATAATTTTCATTTGTATTTCATAATTTTCTATTTGTATTGTACGATTTTTTATTTGTATTGTATAATTTTTCATTTGCATTCTTTAATTTTCCATTTGTATTACTTAAAACAAATTATAGAATACAAATGGAAAATTATACAATACAAATGAAAAATTATAGAATACAAATGAAAATTATAGAATAAAATGGAAAATTTTAGAATACATATAAAAAATTATACAATACAAATGAAATTCATACAATGTAAATTAAAAATTATACAATACAAATGAAAAATTTTACAATTCAAATAGAAAATTATACAATATAAATGAAATGTATACAATGCAAATGGAAAATTATACAGTAATGGAAATGGAAAACTATTCAGTACAAATTAAAATTATAGAATACAAATGGACAATTATATAATACAAATTAATAATCATAGAATACAAATGAAAATCATACAATACAAATGGAAAATTATAGAATACAAATAAAAAATTATACAATACAAATGAAATTCATACAATGCAAATGGAAAATTATACAATACAAATTGAAAATTATACAATACAAATTGAAAATTATACAATACAAGTGAAAATTATACAACACAAATGAATATTTATACACTACAAATGGAAAAATCGAATATTGCAATATTTGACATGCCATAATATTGCAATGTTTGACATGCATAGTATTGTTCAACTGTGCTTACTTTGATGGTTTTAAGTGTGTGTTTGAATCCGTCGAGTGCGCTTATTAATGACTCCACTTGTCTGGACTGATCAGTCATTCTTTCCGTCAGACTTTGTAAACTGGAGTTGATTTCCTAATGGAGAGGAATAATTATGTATACATATAATAAGCGTATGATGCCAGTCATGATCAAGAAAAACCGTTAATTCTATATTGACGATTACACAAATCAACATATTGAGGATTTTACATGGAGCCACACAAAAGTCATGAAAATTTACTCTCAGTATTTTTATTTAACTTCTGAAGTTTTTTACATACTTGGATATCTTTTCGACACCCTGCCGTGTCAAGTGCGACCTGATGTGAATGCTGGGCCGTCAGGTAGGCGTGGTTATCCCGGAAAACCTCTGTGTGCCTCAACAGGTCCGCCTCTTCACCCTTAAATAATCAAAGTACTGAAGAACTGATGGGAGTTGATTTTGTCGATGTTTATTTATTTTAAAATCACTGATATGTTATTTTGCATGACAAGTATAATGTAGTTTCTAATTTGAATTACGCACATTTTTATAGATGAATTTTTGTACTTTTTCGACAAGAATGTCGAGAAACCCCCATATAAATCATGTTAAATAAAATTCAAAGATAAAATTAATTCAATCAAACTATGTATCAGTAATAGAAATATTTCTCGAAAATTGCATGGATGCAAGCAATATTGAACTCTATAGTCTCGTTCAACCAAACGCTCGGCTGACACCGTAAATCTCTGACAAGGATTTACGGAGACAGCCGAGCGTCGAGTTGAACGAGAACATATTGAACTATGGCGTTTGAATACATACGAAGACAATACATATTTAAATTGTTCGTACCATTTAAAATCTGACTATTTTCAAGGTATTTATAAATAAGTTTCCTTGAAAAACAATGCTTTAGCATACATTACATCGAATTTATCAATTATTTTCAAGAACTAAGTCTTGTCAGCAGCAATGATTTGTGCTGAGGTCCAAACACTGTTTCACTTTCGGTTTGTCTGAGTAACTGCATAGGAGAGTTGATTAAAATCAACTCCCAAAAAATATCTCCCAAAGTATATATCTTCTGATCCTTTAATTAGTTTCGTAAAACTTGTCTTATTCTAGATTTGTTTTAAGCAAGCTCCAAGTCACTAACGATTTTTACATCGATCTCTCTTGAATTTCACGGATTTAAGGCGTTGGATTAACTACAGTTGACAAAACCACTCACCCTGTAGGTACACGCGATGGTCGAATTCATTATGTGGAGATAAATTAATGCTGATGTACAAATGTTATTTAAGTGTTGATTTACACCTTCGGAGTAGACATACTGTGTAAAGACATCCCATTGTTATTAGAATAAGTGCTGATTTATACATACGGGGTAAAAACCACCCCTGGTTTGATACATACTGTGTAGAGACATCCCATTGTTATTAGAATAAGTGCTGATTTATACATACGGGTAAAAACCACCCCTGGTTTGATACATACTGTGAACACACATCCCATTGTTTGATACTTGCACACTTGTGGTCTTTTTGGACATTCTTTCTCTATGTGAATTTCCATCTACAAAATATATATATTTAGTTATTTCCAACATTATACATGTTTAGGGCGTGTCCTTTTGTCTATATATCATCTGCTAAACAGGCGCGCGTCCTGCCTCTATAAATTTTTGCTATACAGAACGCATGCACATGAATATCGTTTATGGGGTTTTTTTAGCCGGGCTCTGCTGAAAGCAGAGCCCTGGCTATAGGCAGGCAAATCACCAATGTTACTATAAATAGCACAAATAAACAAAAAAACAAACAGCGTCAAGGTAAAGCTTCCGCTATACCAAATAGTTACACAAAGAGCCACGTTTTGTCAAAAGTGTTGGCATTTTGTTTCTTTTTTTTAAATTTCGAATGAATGTTCTATCTTTTTTAGTTTTCTTATTAATAACGTGCTTTTAAAACATTTTTACTATGCATTTTGGACACATACAATGCGCATGAATTTCCATGAACTACTTTGCTGCGCGATGAAGAAACGGGGATTGAATATATAATGCTTGTTGCAAAATTCAAGGCAGCAACTGTTAAACTTTTTAACTTCTACTAGACAGACATATTTTTGTTTATAGCCGCTTACAAAATTTGGTCGCTCTCTGATGCTTTGCCGACATTAAAAGCATGAGAGAGAGAGAGAGAGAGAGAGAGAGAGAGAGAGAGAGAGAGAGAGAGAGCGAGAGCGAGAGAGAGATTTTCAGTCTTTACTACACAATATGCATAAAGACACACCAAAAGAGCCCGGCTTTCAGTACTTCAGTACTTTGATTTCATTTATCTCTACTAAACGGATGTTCTATAATATAGTACGTGTGTTACCTTTTGTCTGGGGCAAGATTCTGATCCACAGCTATTTGGACACTGGACAACCACACGGGGGCATTCGGTTTCCTCATGACTCTGAATCAATGATAGGAGGGATAATATGTTATATTAGATATTTATCAAAATAACATTAACTATCAAACTTTTGATTTGATAATTATTATAATCAAACAGTTTACAATGACTATATTAGAATTGTGATAGTTTAACTCAAGAATAGCGACATATGACACTGTATATGTTAATTTTGAATTAGAACATACATGTAACTTGTCCTTAATTGAAATGAATTAATCATAAAAATCAAAAAAATTATGATGGTAGTAACAGCGGTACATTTGGATATACTCCTTACATTGTTTTAAGTAAGAATAATATAACACTAATTGATATATACTCAAATCAAGCATCCCATTTTTATTCAATGGACTCGACCATAACAAAAACGCGAATCAAGCATCGCTAGAACACCAAAAATGTGAGACCATGAATCAAACTCTACGATCACTTACACTGTTTTAACACTTTTTCAACAAATAGTGTATCGCTATTTATTAGCAATACCCAGAAAATTTATAAGTGAATGTTGAATTGACCATAATATCATTAAATTGAAAAAAAACTGTCGTTGGTTTTTTTTCGATGGGTCAAAAAAGTATAGCAATCGCAAAAAGTTGTTGCAAACTAACTAAAGTATTAACCAAAACAACGGTAGCTTCTTTTCTTATAACGACGCTCTTTATATAAGTTGTTTTTGTGGGGTTTTTTTTGGGGGGGGGGGGTCATAAAGGTTTGGTAATGCTTTTCGGGAAAAAATTATTGACAAGGTTTTTCTACTATAACAGTAATGCACGCCCAACAAATGGTGTCAGTCTCTGTGTAGTCAGTAAATGTTACCTTAAGGTTACACGGTGGTATCATTCAATGTTAATTTTAGCTCACATGATGGTATCATTGATTGTTACCTTAAGGTTACACAGTGGTATCATTCCATGTTAATTTTAGGTCACATGATGGTATCATTGATTGTTACCTTAAGGTTACACGGTGGTATCATTCAATGTTAATTTTAGGTCACATGATGGTATCATTGATTGTTACCTTAAGGTTACACGGTGGTGTTATATAAATAGTGCCTGTTTGGGAGGGTAACAGTTGAAATTGACACCCCGAGAAAACCATTGTCAACCGACGCGAAGCGGAGGTTGACAATGGTTTTCGAGGGGTGTCAATTTCAACTGTTATCCTCCCAAACAGGCACTATTTATTTTGTTATACTGAATGTCTTTTTTAAAAATTTTAAGAAAATTTTACTGCTTTTATATAGGAATAACGTGAATTCTACAGCGAACCGTACGCGCATAATTTTCGCGCATGTAATATTTTTTAATGTTACCCGTTGCCAAGTGCGTTGCTAACGCTGAGGGTAATAGTAAATATTATTAACTGCGTCTTAACCAATCAGATTTCAGTATTTAACATGAAAGTATAACAACATTCAATGTTAATTTTAGGTCACATGATGGTATCATTGATTGTTACCTTAAGGTTACACGGTGGTATCATTCAATGTTAATTTTAGGTCACATGATGGTATCATTGATTGCTACAATTAGGTTACATGGTGGTATCATTCAATGTTAATTTTAGGTCACATGATGGTATCATTGATTGCTACATTTAGATTACATGGTGGTATCATTCAGTGTTACCTTCAGGTCACTTGGAGGTTTCTATTCAGTGTTACCTTTATGTTAACTGGTGGTATCATTCAGTACTACTATTTTGTCATATCATGGTGGTATCATTCAATGTAACCTTTTTGATACATAGTGGTATCATTCAACGTTACCTTTAGGTTACACGTTGGTATCTTTCACTGTTACCTTTTCGTTTCATAGAGGCTTCATTTACAGTTACCTTAAGGTTACTGGATGGTATTATATAAATAGTGCCTGTTTGGGAGGGTGACAGTATATAAATAGTGCCTGTTTGGGAGGGTAACAGTTGAAATTGACACCCCGAGAAAACCATTGTCAACCGACGCGAAGCGGAGGTTGACAATGGTTTTCGAGGGGTGTTAATTTCAACTGTTATCCTCCCAAACAGGCACTATTTATTTTGTTATACTGAATGTCTTTTTTAAAATTTTTAAGAAAATTTTATTGCTTTTATATAGGAATAACGTGAATTCTACAGCGAACCGTACGCGCATAATTTTCGCGCATGTAACATTTTTTAATGTTACCCGTTGCCAAGTGCGTTGCTAACGCTGAGGGTAATAGTAAATATTATTAACTGCGTCTTAACCAATCAGATTTCAGTATTTAACATGAAAGTATAACAATAGAAATTGACACCCCGAGAAAACCATTGTCAACCGATGCAAAGCGGAGGTTGACAATGGGTTTCGAGGGGTGTCAATTTCAACTGTTATCCTCCCAAACAGGCCCTATTTATTTTGTTATACCGAATGTCTTAATTTTAAAGAAAACATCACTGCTTTTAGATAGGAATAACGTGAATTCTAAGGTGAACCCTACGCGCATGATTTTCGCGCATGTAATAATTCGTAATGTTACCCGTTGCTAAGAGCGTTGCTAACGCTGAGGGTAATAGAACAGATTATGAACTGCATCTAAACCAATCAGATTTCAGTATTTAACATGAAAGTAAAACAACATTGATTGTTACCTTAAGGTTACACATTGGTAACATTCAATGTTACCTTTAGGTCACATGGTGGTTTCATTTACTTTTACAAAGGTTACACGGTGGTATCATTCGATGTAATCTTTAGGTCACATGGTGGTATCATTGACTGTTACCTTAAGGTCACATAGTGGTATCATTCAATGTTACTTTTAGATTGTATGGTTCTATCATTCAGTGTTACCTTTAGAGATCTGAAGGTTTGCTGTTGAGAACAATGAGTGCACGTGACTGGTCGGTATTCACACTGGTCAGCATGACCCTCCTTGTCTCTGTGGGGGGTCACTACCGGACATCCCGAGCTCATAAAGAGGCAGGGGGTGGCTCTAAACTCACACGACTTCAGGTGAAACTAGAATATAATCAGTGTGATTAAAAAATAGATTTGTTTCTGTTGATAAGTAAATTTACATTAAGTAAGGCAGTGTTTATTTGCAATTGCTTTTCTATGATAAATATATGTATAATTCATCGGTTTACCTCTAGTGCATTCCACGGAAGAATCTCCCGACACCCTTCATTCCGGAAGTTGCAGTACACTTCTAACTTGAGGATCTCCCTCCTCATGCTGACATCTCTGTGAATCTATATAATATATTTTTTGAATTGATGATACAAAAGTGATTAAGGACTTCTTCATTCCCGAATACTTTGGCTATTATAGCATTCTTTGTGCCTCTGAATATATTTCCACTTACTTTGAATAATAAACCTGATATTTTTTTATCTAGACTATCTAAATAACCATTGACATTCCCCGTCTGAATCATATGTACGAAACATTTCAGTGGAAACATTCTAATTTCCTCATGTTTCTGCTTTTGTTTAAATTGCTACGCTAAATTCAAAGCCTGCTTTCGTTTAATTTATTAAACTATTTTTTTTTCGTTATAGTTTTTGGTATTTCGACACCACTATATCTGTCAGTTTATATTTTCTTTCATATATGGAATAAGACAGGGTTAATCACTTTTACCATTCTTGTTTTCTCGATATATAAATGTATTAGGGACGATCACTTTACAAACGTACGTACTGAAGTATGGTTCGTTGTATTTTTTACTTAAGCAGATAACACTGATTAAATGCCTCGGTCTAGGAAGAGTTTTCAAAACTTTCTTCATATTGCACAGTTTTAAAGAATATTATATGAATTTTACTGTTATTTTTTTTTTCAAATCAAAATATGACGTATTTGAAATAAGAATGAAATTATTTTCGAATGAAAATGGTGCTTCACTCAGTGGACCAGACAAATATCGTTTTGTTTAGCAAAGTTTATAAGCGTTGCGTATATTTCATAGGGAGCGCAAGTTTCAATCACTGCTTCGGAATAATAAAAGATTGGCTTTCCGAACAATAGAATGTTTATTGTCCCCTTAGATAGCGATAAAAGCCTCAGGGAAACTGTTATTGTTGGTGTCATAACAGTATTTCACTGAAGGTTCACGTCAAAACATGGCTGAGCCAAACTAATTCCCGAATTTTTCTTTGAATTCGGGGCGGTTCCGCACGCGACAGGAGCTGATTTTGTTTATGAGATGAAAAACAATGTGAAAGAGGTCTAACTATCCCATTTTTGTAATAATGCGAGGTCATTTGAATTTTTGATGCGTGTTGTTTCCGGAGGGGGTGAAAAGGCCCGAGCTTGATTTTCAAGCACATGTGTAACTTCGAGGTAAACAAAGTCTCACGCCTTGCTGGATGCACGTGTGTATTTTGCTAGAAAATTGTAAATGAAGCGTTGTTTAAAAAGATGTCAAGAGGATTTTTTCCAGAAGTTCGATTTGAATTTTTAATCTGTATCTAAAGTTGTGCAATTTTGGTAAGAATATAAAGTAAAATTTAATACTGTAGTGACACCTGCAGGGTATAATACGTTTTGTTTTAAGCAGAGCATTAATTCAATTATATTGTCTCTTTAGCACTTGTTTGAAAAAGTATTTGTGCTTTTTTCTCAAAGCTTGCATTGGTCAAATCTATTATAAAGGGCTTCATTGGATTTGACCACGCCCTCAGACCAAAATTATCACCTCATACATGTACATGTAATACTCAAAGAATGATTCCTTATGCCTTAAATAATATGCCGGTAACAAGTTCATTATACATGCAATATACAAAATAGGATACCTCTAAACATTTAAAAAAATTCAAACAAATGCTTAAATTGTTAGAAGTGTTACGAAAAAAATGTCTTTATCATTTATTTTCTGTATGCATTTGATCTGATAATGTGCGTTAAAAACTGACCTCCTCCTCCTTCAGAATGCACAATTAATAGACATCAGGTGTTACCTATGTGGGCCATCCCAATAAGGTACAAAGGAAGTACAAGTTATATATTTTCCCCCGCTTTTACTCTTAATAGAGAACATTAATCTAGCTCTGTCCGTTCGTTCGTCTTTATGTCATTTTGCTTGTGCATTTCCGGTTATCATAAATTTTACAGCGAATTATAAAAAAAAATTCCTGAACCCTACTTAATTTTTATTTCTATGCGATCTAGTTAAATCACTACAACCAAAACCCCTAACCCCTTACGCCCTTTCTTCTATGTGAGATAAAAAAAATTTACACCAAGTGGGAGACCCAAATTCATTGAATAAGTCCATTAGTTTTTGTTTCAATATGATTTCGTTTCGCACATGTAGGTACTTTAATTATGGCACGTAAAACATAATTTTTATTCGATAAAACATGATTTCTGGTTGACAAGTTGATGCTTTTATGCAATAAGTTACTAGTATCGATAAATTATCAGTCTAATTCCAAAAGATGTTATTCTAAACCATTTTTATTCCATTTAAAATAAAACATTTGACGTGCTTACAATTAAGATATCCTAGATCATAAAATAAATGTAGAAAAGTTTTAATTTTGTTTTGAAAGAGAAAAAGGTGAGATAATTTTCTAAATCCTATTTCAAAACGGGCGCCTGTAAAGTGCGAAACGAAATCGAAACGAAACGAAACGAAACGAAATCGAACGAAACGAAAAGAAACCAATCGAAACGACACAAAATCAATCGAAACGAAACGAAATCAAACGAAACGAAACCAAAAATCGAAACGAAACGAAACGGTATATAAACAAAACTAATATCAATTTTGACTACATAAAAGTGAAAATAAATTCATTGAAATAAATTTTCGAACCATAAAATATAACTATCTGTATGTTTCAAATTGCCGCTGTAAATTTTTAAGCCGATTATCCGAAATTTGCAAAAATTATATAATTATGTAAATAAGTGATGTACATTCCTATACCTTTTAATGTTTCTAATTTGTTTCATTAAATGATAAAAATGAAATTCAGACGTTTTGAGAGAGAGAGAGAGAGAGAGAGAGAGAGAGAGAGAGAGAGAGAGAGAGAGAGAGAGAGATGCCTTAAAACTTATCAGCGACATCACATAGCAAAGTATATACGCAAGTTTGGGAGTGAGAGAAAGAAAGAAAGAGAGATAGAGGTATGATGATGATGATGATGATGGTGATACTGAAGGGGTAGAATTGTTGTAATATGTATAGCATGAATTCGGACGTCGTAATTTGACAAAATTAACTTAACTTATTCTTATTATATGTTAGAAACCGGTAACCAACCAGTATGCTCTAAATCACATTGTATTCGATCGTTTCATTTTTACAATATTTCAAATCGATAGAAAGAAAATTGTTGTTAGAATGTCCCCTTCAGTATCATCATCATATCTCTATCTCTCTCTTTCTTTCTTTCTCTCTCTCCCAAAACTTGCGTATGTACTTTGCTATGTGATGTCGCTGATAAGTTTTAAGGCATCTCTCTCTCTCTCTCTCTCTCTCTCTCTCTCTCTCTCTCTCTCTCTCTCTATAAACGTCTGAATATCATTTAATGAAACAAATTAGAAACATTAAAAGGTATAAGAATATATATCACTTATTTACATAATTATATAATTATTGCAAATTTCGGATAATCGGCTTAAAAATTTACAGCGGCAATTTTAAACATACAGGTAGTTATATTTTATGGTTCAATGATTTATGTCAATGAATTTATTTTCACTTTTATGTAGTCAAAATTGATATTAGTTTTGTTTAAATTCCGTTGCGTTTCGTTTCGATTTTTGGTTTCGTTTCGTTTGATTTCGTTTCGATTGGTTTCGTTTCGTTTCGATTGGTTTCGTTTCGTTTCGTTCGATTTCGTTTCGTTTCGTTTCGTTTCGATTTCGTTTCGCACTTTACAGGCGCCCTTTCAAAACAGGCGATGTCTTTTGGGTGACTCCGTCTTTATGATCCTAGAGTTGTATCATTCTTATTCTTAAATCATATGATTTATAAACAATTAACTCTTTTTCCTGTTCGAAAACATATTATTCCTATTCTAGACATAACGTTTCATGGGCAACAAATACATATAAAATTAAAGGGGCAGAAAGCTGAATACTAGAAAAAAGTTATTATACATACAGGTTTACGAAAATAATATTACAGATATATTTGAGATAACAATTCATTTAATAATACTCTCTTTTCGCAGTGGGTTTTTTTTTGTTCTAAACCTCCAAGAACTTGTTAAGGTGAAATTGATTAACCAAACCCTACCCTTTCAGTTATTTTCACCTCAGCAACATTTACTACATCGAGTTTCGGACTAATGAACCTTCGGACAAGTGGTCCTTCGGAATAATGAACATTCGATTTAGTAGGCTTTCGAACTAATAAATCTTCAAAGTACTAGCCCTTTGAATTAATGAACCTTCGGGCTACTGGGCAGACCCCTCTCGTACAATTAATGTAATAAAATAAGTGCAGCTTTGTAAGTGAGCATTGGATATAAAACATGATAATAATTCTTAGCTAAGTAGCAATATATGTAATGTTTCAACAATGATAAGAAAAAAATAAAACTTATAGAAAGAGCGTAACATACTGAGTATATTAAATAACGTATAATGGTGACACGGGCGTCACTCAGCGAAGAGAAAGTGAGTGACTAATATTGCATTGCTATGGAAATATATATGGTTTGTATTCAGCACAAATAACAATATTTGGCGTTTAATAGAAAACTTGATAACGAAACAACTGTGTCTCGTCCTTGGAACTTACCACATACGTCTAAGACATTTGGCAAAATGAAAATATCGAAGAAAAATCTAGAAGAATTATTTTCATACACACCTTTACTTATATTTTTGCGGAGGCACCTGCGTATATCTTCCGTCTTTTAAATGTAATAAATGATTTCATCTATTAAAGACTGATATATTTGTATCAGAAATATCAATTACACTTCAAACTAATTTTAGTCCTGAATAAATTCCGCGATCTATATTTAGATTTCCGGTGGTTTAGATGTGACAGGGTCCATTACTCTGACGTTTATTTCGTTACACATGTAAAACACATAATTAATTATCTCTTTCACCTATGTAAGGGTAATTTTTATCAATACGTATACGGTGGTTGAACTAATTTTACATATTTTTGGTTGTCAGTGCCAATCAACAGCACACACTTATAAAAGAGGTACTATAATAGCGCACTTAATGTACGGTTTCGCCTAAAATATAGCACTTTTGCAAACATAAGACATTTTTCAATATTATACAATATTTAGGTAAAATATATTCAGAGAAACGCAAATTAAATTACACAATTACCATTAATTATTTTACACAACATCATTAAAATAGTCAGGTTTTGTCGGGGATTTACGGGAAAATAATTAGTAATTTAGTATGCCAAAAAAATGGTATATTTGACTATTTGAACCCCTTTAAAACAAAGAAATCCGATTAAAATTAAGTTCTACAGGTATTCAAGTACACGTTTACATTGAATTAATTTTGGTTAACGTGGTCTTCGTACTGAAAATTAGAGAAATATTTCAATTCGTGACTTCCCAAATACAATTATGTTTATAGCCATATATATTTAAAAGCTTACATATAGTAGCTTTTCTCAAATTACATATATTAATCGGCTAGATTTTTTTTCCTCAAATTATCTTATTTAATTAAGCCTGGTATGAGCACACTCAATATAAACAGATCTCTTCAATAACACTATGTATTTATTCTCTATACAAATGTACACTTAGATTCATTGCATTATAATAGAGTTCTATATATTCATGTTTCGATTCAGGTTTCTCGAGTTTATGATAAATCAGTGGTTACAGACACCATTATAAAAGCAGTACCTATTTTTTTTGAAAATCATTACCTGAAGCTATTTTTAGTAACAGGTATTTTCCGTCCAAACACAGGTGTAGGAAAGAAAATATACCTCTGTGTATACATAAAGTTTAACTTCTTAGTCTAACTAATTAACAGTAAACTGTTGTTAGAGTTTCCACTCTTTTTTGTTGTGATTATCTTTTTATGTATTTGCATATTTTTGATCCAGAAATGTATAAAGTATGTTTATATTTTCTTAAAACTATTAAGAAAATGTTTTTATTGTAATATCAATTGTGTGGAAGATGAATTTCATTTTATATTAGTATGTCCTTTATATAACGTTCTTCGTAAAAAAAAAAATATGCACGTTTATTAAATCTTATTCTTGAAGGAGACCTTCAATTCAACTTTTAAGCCAAGAAAATTTAAACATTATAAATAATCTTGGAAAATATAAATAAAAGTTTAAATCCACAAAATGATTTATAACCATAATTTAAGTATATTTTCTATTCTCCTGTTCAATTTGGCAATGCTTATTTGTATGGAATATGTACTGTATACTAATTTGAATAGTGATGGGCTATAAAGCCTAAAGTGAATAACAAATGATTGAGGCCCTGCATTCTCTTGTCTATACATTAAAGCTTCTGTATATGACCACCATCATTCTTCTCCCCTTTTCTTCGAGACGCCGTTTTAATATTTTTATGGTATTTTCTGATATCAAAAAATAAATATTTGATATCAATAATTCGAAATATTGATATCAAAAAATGATTCTTGATATCAAAAAATAATTCTTGATATCAAAAATTTTATTTTGTGATATCAGAAAATCATTTTTTGATATCACAAATTCGAATTCTTGACATAAAAAAATGAATTTTTGATATCAAGAAATAAAGTTGATTTTTTGTTATCAAAAAATCGAATTCTTGATATCAGAAAATCATTTTTTGATATCAAAAAATCGAATTCTTGATATCAGAAAATCATTTTTGATATCAAAAAATCATTTGTATTTTCTGAAATCAAAAAATCGATTTTTTGATATCAGAAAATAAGACCTACATAAAATTAATATCAACTTAATGAATGCTTCCTGTGATGCAACCTTTGTAATTTGTAAGAAATTGAGTTTCAAACCTGCAGATGCTTGTTAAGAATAATAATGCAAGCCTATTTCTAAACCTGATTTCATTTTTGCAAGGGTATACACATATACAATGATTAGCACTGCTTTCTTTGTGATTCGCTGTGAATATTGAATGGAATTCCTTAAAACATGATGGCGTCGTATAATATAAAGGAATTATCCTGGTGTACAGTTAGCGCTTTCCATACATAAGACCAGAATTATCAAAAACACTTAATAAATTTTTACAATGAATAAATATTCAAATAAAAAACAACAAATATTAAAATGCAAATCGGGCTCTCTAGTTCAGCAATTCAATTTTGGGTCAAGGGAGTATTCATTAAATACGTGAAATTTACTCGCCATTTTATTTGAATATCTGATATCAGAAAATATCATTCTTGATATCAAAAAATCATCTTGAATTTTTGATATCAAAAAATCATTTTCTGATATCAGAAAATCGAATTTCTGATATCAGAAAATGATTTTTTGATATCACAAAATCGATTTTTTGATGTCAAAAAAATGGATCGTATTTTCTGATATCAAGAATTCGAATTTTTCATATCAAAAAATCATTTTTGATATCAGAAATTCGAATTCTTGATATAAAAAACACATTTTCTGATATCAGAATATAACTCAGAAATATTAAAACGGCGCCCCATACTTTTCTGCAATTATTTAAGTAAAATATAATTTCTCTTTCCTATATTGTAACTGGAAGCAAAGGTTGATACATATGCTTAATTTTTCAATTAGATTCATAAATGTGTAAATCTGTGTTACCTTTGTTTTTTGGGGTTTTTTTGTTTTGTTTTTTTTTTGTTTTTTTGAACTGGCAGATAGAACCTGGTAATGAGTGGTACATTATTATAAGATTGTTAATTCTATTCTTATTTATCGGTTTATGGTTTGAATATACCAACCAAATATATAAAAACTTATTGTGTCGAAAACACAGTGACTTTAAAATATCTTCAGTCATAAAGCATTACCTCGTGTGTTGTACTTTCACTCTTCAGTTTCCGGTCGCGTATCGCATTGTATGCATGAATTTTACTGTAAATTATTCGACCTAGCAGCAGTGGCAGATTTACAGGGGCACACTACCCTTACCTTGTCAAGTTGAGCCAAAAATTCAGAGTTCTTCGAATGATTGTTCAGACTCGTGTGTCTATCAAACTGTTCTCTCATTTTCAAGTTTATTTTTTTAACCATATCATTTACATATAAGGAAAACATAAGACAATAAACATTAAAATTTACAGCTTCCAGTGTCTTTGTCTGTGATAACACTACGTATCGATTTTGTACTATATTACTACATAACCCATAACTCAAATGACGCCAAATTGAGGCGCCAGCGGGGTTTGCTTATTTATATCTATATATTTAATCGTACGATGGTTTAAAATTACATAAGTAAAAGTAATAAGAAATCATTCTTTGAATATTATGAGGTGATAATTTCGGTCGGGGTGTGATTAAATCTAACATAAAGACGGTCGGGCTTATTATACCCACACTTTCTAAAGAAAGTTCGGGTATATTGTTGTTACCCTGTTCCGACCATCCGTCCGTCCGTCCGAAAATTATCACCTCATAATAATCAAAGAATGATTCCTTATTCCTTAATAAATTAACCTCATTATAATGATTCTATATCTGATTGGTTCTAGACAACCATGTGCCAAGGCACTTTTTCCTGTCATTATTGTCATATTTTTCATGATATTTCACCCCTTCGTAAACCACGGTAATTTTTATTTCATGCGTATAAAAACTCCCGAGGATAATCATACGATCTCATCAATTAATTTATTTTTTTAAATTATCAGATTATATCAACATTTTGAATCCTTTTTGTATAAAAAAAAAAAACAAAGAAAGAAACCGGTAAACATTCACCACGTTTTTGCTTTACAAGAAATGAAAAACGATTAGAACCTGATGTACGTATTCTAAATCATCTGTCGTTTGGTATAACAAACAATTTATTACATGGTAATGAGGGAGATACATGTATTATGATTTTTTCCCGCAGGAATTTTTCTTGGGGAATAAATCTTCTTATTTCCTATGCCGCTTAGAATGCGAGATTTGATTGGTTAACAGGACGGTGTAAATTTTCGTGCCACCTGCTAAAGCCGGGTGTAAATAAAATGTGACGTCACAATACACTTTTTGTTTACGTCTTTAGTCAAAATAATTTTACGTTAAATGAAGTAAATGAATAAACAAGTTTAGCTTTATAAAAAAAAGCTTACAGTCTTTAAAGCAAACTCTAAACAGCAATGTTGTCAAAGCAAAATTGATTCTTTTTTATATAAACAGATAATTAAATGTCGCATTCTTCTATACAGGTGGAACTATTTTATATGAGCCGTAAACGAACGTGGATAAAATTGAAAAATGCGAACAACGTGCTTGATAGTTGTGATCGACAATAGTAGGGAATAGGAGATTTTAGGAAGGGTAGTATTATTTTGATAAAATCAAAGTTGATAACACATAATGCAGCATCTTGTTTAACTGATATTAGTTTCACCGTATCTAGTATACAAGCTTGTTTAATGATATTCACCATACCGTAACAAATTTTCATATTTTTAGCATTTGCATAAAACAAAATATTTCAATAGATATTATAGAATATTGCTTTCAGCTAGATGTACTGAAAAATTAAAGCATGAATTTCATTCATAGCAATTTTAATTGGTTTTTTTCTCACTTTTTAATATATGCAAACGCAGATTTTAAGTGAAATTTGAGGAAAAAGGATAGACAGAGAAAAAAAATTGAAATCTATAAAAATTGTTAAGTCGTATGTAAAAACAATCATCAGAAATTTATCTCCCTTGCCCCGAACAGTTTTCAACAAATGAAATAAATGTAAATTTTCACATCATGTATTTTCTACCAATCAAAAAGCAGAGGAAGTGCACAATCCGGAGACTGTAAATTTACCGTCTTCTAAGGGAGACGGTGGTCATTTATTAATATTCTAGCTATCCTGACTGCTTCAACATTGGAGGTTCGAATGAATGTGGAAATGAATCGAAAAATAAACAAGTTCATATTTTGTGGGATTTAAACCATTTAACGGTAACATTTTATGTTGATAGGGAGTTGAAAGGATGTTCAAAGTAAAAAGTTGAAGCGGGCCGTTGATTTAATTTCAGCGTATTTTTATCGTAACAACCGGCCGAAGTTAGGCCAAATTTTCCCGATTCACTTTGTGCGGTACTGGTCCTGAGATGCAGAAGAGACGTCTGTCACAAATTTTCAGTCTAGACGAATCTCGCTGAGATTAGGTTACCTCGTTCTAGAAATTTCTATCCAATTGTCTCACCAGAGGTCGTGCTTCACAAGCATCCTATCCTTCAAAACTAGAATCGGACATTCAAGAAACGAATAATCTTATTCTACTTATCTAACATTTGTCAAAACTTAACTTCAATATATACTCTGAGTAAGTCCCCAATAAATATATTCACTCTTTCCATAATCATTCAATAGGATTCCATTGCAAAAATATCTATTTTGATGCTAACTACCACTGACTTGGATCAACCAAAGCGTGTCCACCACCATACTCTTAGTTTTGTTATTTTGGGCTGGTTTATGGTAAATGATAGTAGGTTTCTAAATAATTTCACATTAACTACTTATCAGGTAAAATTATGTTAGAGCTTACAATAGAGCTTATTGAAATACAAAGGTACTCTGGTGCCGGCATTTTGTAGTTGGTTTGCAAAAAGTGTTAATTCATCATTATATAATATCATTCTTGATATGAAATCATGACAAGCAAAGTTAAACGTTCACGGGGATATGAACTTCGGGCTTCACAGGATTTGATCATGTGACCAACCAAGTTCATATCCCAATGAACTTTTTAAATTGCCTTTTATTTCTTAGGTATATACTTTTTTAACACTCTGTTAAAAGATCATTTTTTCGAGAATTGTAATGAAAAAAAAACAGCTCTTGTTTCTACTTTTAAAACTGCTATAAACGATCATGCCTGGGACACTTATATGGAAAATCCAAGTAAAGTTAAAAGTGATGTTGGAATATGGCCGTATCAATTACTAGATTCAAATGTCGTTTATAAATACCAGGGTTTTCGAGAATGGTAATAGGAAAACAGCTGTTGTTTCTACTTTTAGAAACAGCTATAAACGAGTATGAATGCCTGGGACACTTGCATGGTCCACGAAAGTTAAAGTTATGTAGGAAAAGGCTGCATCAATAACTAGATTCAAATATTGTTTATAAATACCGGGGTTGTATTCAAGGGGTGTTGCTAAAACAGAACGGACAACGGAACGGAATGGAACACGGAAAATGTTATATAATGTTATTTACTTGAAAGACATGTTAAACAAACTAAAAACGATATTATAATACCTTATGTAATTCTTTGATATTGTTAAAATTGTTATCCATGTAATGTTCAAGTTTATTTATTTAGAAATGTATGATTTTCTCACAAATAACATTATATGCTTTGACTACTATTCCCAGTCAAGCTAAACAACACATCCAGCTAAGAGATTCGGATTTAGTTGCAGGAATGTACAATCACGTAGATAAACGAACGCCGATATTAGAAGAATATTAAAGAGACTTTGCAGGACATCTAGAGCGTCAGTGATCCCATGAATTGATTCTGTTTTCCATTAAAAAATCTTTAAAATAGCGAGACGAAAAGGTTAGCAAACAGATGTTGCAGCAAAACTTCATAACAATGATAGTGGATGTTATTCGTCGGTCACGTTTTTGATATCAATAATGCTATTTACAAACTTTTGAAATAGAATGGATCACTAAAAATGCAATTTGGATGAGAGTACATCATGTTTGAATTTTTTTTTAAAGTATAAAATCCCAAGCAAGTTTCGAAGTCATGAAAAACACAACCAAACGCTTCAACCAACTGCCCTACACTATTTTCCCAATAATATTACAAAAGGAAAATAATTAAAAAGCTATTTTGTTAGCTTATTTATTCACAATGTGTATACATTTCAATTTCCGTTTATATATATAGATATAAGTACATGTATATTTAATGTATATGTTTGGATGTCGTCGGTCTTATAACACACCAAGGCCGTGCAGACGATTATCACATTGCGCTAACGCGCGGTATTCGATTTGTCTGTAAAGCATTGGTGTGATACAGGACCGACGACATCCAATGCTTAAGGTTGTATGGGACACCTCCTTTTTGTGAATTACTTCCCATTGGAATAAACAATAAGGTCAATTATAATTTTAAATATTTTTCCTTTCCCAAATCTGTTACCTAAAAGCATAGCGCAATGGGTCAGAATGTTACTAACAAAGATTTTAAAAAGTTACAGATCTGTAAGTTCGAGTCCCGCTGAGGCTTTCATAATGTTTACCATTCCGAAAAATTTTGAAATATAATTTTAATCAAATTTTGTAAAATCCGAGAATTCTGAACCAGTGAAAGTATTTGGATTATAATGTACTTTTATCCACATTAATATCGACAGGTGTCCTATACCACCTTAAGTATACACATTGGTCACGGTAAATCTGGTATAGTGATGTGGTTTGGGCACTATCTATCACATTGATTTGTACTGAATGCTCTTTGAAATGCAGTTCAGTTATTTCATGATAAAATTATTAGATGGCTTCGGTATTTGATAATCAGCTACAGACAACCTATGTCTTACTGTAAAAAAATAAACCACTAATGTCTTACTGTAAAAAAATAAACCACTAATGATGGTTGTTTTTCTTTTAACCAGAGATCATTGGAGATGATTCTAGATATATGACATCTTATCCATTTCATTCATAACGTTGCATATATATACGCATAATTATTTCAATGACATAACAAATACTTGTCTACTAAATTTTATCAATTATTGAAAAGAAAAATATTTCTTGCTGCACAAATTTTATTTTGCCATAGAATTGCAAAAAAGCACAAAATAATAAATAGTAAATAATTAAATATTTCTTAATGAGTATTGCACATTTTTTTTAAGGAAAATATTGCAAGACATATTCTTATGTTTCAAAGAAATAAATTATTGATATGATTACAATGAGCAAACGAAAACGAAACCAAAAAAAAAATGGAATTTGAAAAGATTCATAAAGGGGTTTGTTTTCTTGCAACACTTTCCTTTTGGTCGAAGATGGCGTCATCGAGATTGCTAACTTCCTCTGGCTACTAATGGTCAATGATCGGTACGTGTGTATGCGGAATAGTCATTTGTTGGGAGAATTTATCCGGCGTCGTGTCATTGTGTGGGTGAATGCTGATTGGCTGTCTATTTATAGACGGGACAACAGCACTGATGCTGGACGTAGTCATAGAAACAGCCCTGACAATGGTAGCTGTTGTACTCCCTCTTACAGGAATCTACAAGAACAATAATAAGTGGTTTGGTTATGTCCTAAAACGTAAACCCGAATGACGACGAGTCAGTAAAAAAGATTTAGCGTGGTAAATGACCACGAATCGGTATAACAGATTTGGCGTGGTGAATGGCCACAAATCGAAAATAAAAGATTTGGCGTGGTGAATGACCACGAATCGGTATAAAGATTTGTCGTGGTGAATGATCACGAATCAGTATAAGAGATTTGGAGTTGATAAACACAATGAATCAGTATAAATGACTTACAGACAGGTTTTGGCGTGGTGACCTCTGGATTCAAATCGCCTGGTTTGTCCATGCCAAGATCATTTAGTACTTCTAAAAAAAACAAAAAATAATATCACTTATACTACGTTTCACCGATTAACATGAAAAATATTATTACATCGAGACAATAGTAGCTGTACACACCTCGAACCATCTGTTTGGCTACTCCTTTGTTGATTGGTTGCGGAATTCGCTGGATTGCTACAATTTAAATAATTGCAATAATTCTCTACACAGTCCTCCAATAGCTTTAACTAAAATTTTGTGATTCAGTTTTCTTTTTATCTCAAAATGATGAAACACAACAACAAAAAATCATTTGGCTTTTTTTTCCTCACTTATATAATTTTACCAACCTATGCTTTTGTTTTCAATAAAAGCCAAATTAAGGCAGAAAATCTTTTTTAGATTTAAAGAAATATCTATAATAAACAAAAATAACTTACTGGCGGAAAACGCCACTCCGACCAGCACTACCAAGACGAAGAAACAACAGGATTTCATTCTGAAATGTTGTATTGGGTTCTGTAAAATTCACTGGGTTCTTGTGAACGGAAAATTCGGTTATGGCCAGCATGAATGAAGTGTGGTTTATATACGATAGAAGCGGTCGCTTGGCACAATCCATAAGACCCCTTAGGTCGAGAGATACCGTAAACTTATCATTTAAATTTGTCAAAACATGCCCTACATTAATTTTAAGTGAAGTAAATTCTACTGATACATTTCAAAACAAGGATTAAGATAAATCGTTCTCCCCCACGAGAACGGCCTGTGTTATCTTGGGTTAACTAACTCTGTTTACGGGGTAATGACATGATTTTTATCGAGTTGCTCCATCTTGTGTAGGGATGGGAACCCAGGGGTGGACTATTGTCTAAAGAGATGGGGACTGCTCTGTGACGTCATCCCCTCGTGATGGGGGAGAAATCCTTTAAGCTTTGGTGTAAAAACTTTGAAAACAATCCGGTTGTGTTCTGATAATCGTGATTTTGATAAATGGCGAGTTGATCTTTATTTTAATTCTATAAAGAAAACACAGAAAATGTACCGATCAGAGTGGAGAATGTAAATTAACAATAAATAACTAATTTGACTGATAATGATAAATTCACGTGTACGTTTAGTATATGGTCACATTTCCTGTTATTTTTGACGAAATTGTCAACATAGAAAATAAAGATATATTTAGTTGATTAAATTGTCTGCTGGTTTCAAGTTTTTTGTAGACAAAACATTAATATTTGTCAGATTAAACAATGTGAAACTAGGTAGAACTTAGATTGGTCTGTTTGTACTGATTCATTTACTGGACAACCTTTGATGAAACCATTCTAATAAATCGGTTACTTCAAGGTCATTTCTGACAAGAATTATTTAACACGCCAGTTCAAAATATAGTTTCATTGCATTCCATCGAACTTCATTTATTATAATTATCAAAGTTGGGCCGTGAGTGAGGACTTTCACGTGAGGTTTCCCTCGGCGCTGCCCGCCCTAGGACTCTGATTAATGGGGAAGTGTTATCGCCCCTGAATGGCTTTTCTCTGGGCCATTTTCTGGATTCTGATAATAGATTACTTTATTATGCGGGACCTTGACTTATAACCCAATGTTTACAAATAGAATCTTAATTCATTGCATAAATGTCCTTGCCAATTCACTCCCGAATTCTTCAATAATTGGTGTAAGAATTACGGTATTGGCCTGAGTACGGGGAAAGTTCAAAGTAACATGACCTGTAATTTTTAGAATCATAGTTTGCTCCGAAACTCGCTATTATGATCATTTTGCATGAAATCGTATAACTAAAGCATTTATGATAAATAAGATGAAAATATATCATAAAGTGCTATCAAAAGAAAGCCTATGACAGAAATTTATAAACCATGAGTTTTTCTTAAAGTATCAATTGAGATTAAAAGATTGTTAATTTCGTTTTATTCTCGGATTTTAATGAGATTTTTCTTAAAAGCGTCCTTAAAATGTATTAGGATAATTACTTGTCAAGTATTTTATTAAACATTTTGAACTGTTATCATAGTTATGAAATAGAAAAGGTGATAAAAGTATTGTAGTTGTCTAAGTATATACCAAGGTTAATAATTATGATGATAATATTCATGAAGGGAGATAAAATATAATTGTAGTAACAGTTATTGAATTATGTTCAATATGATGACCACATTTGCAAAGGGTTATACGTATTTCTTAAACCCGATGAACCTTGAAAAAGAAGGCAGTCTAAGATCTACCAATTGCAATATAAAATTTAAAATTCCCGCATAGTTGTTGTACAAGTGCATTGGGAAGTATAGACCAAACTTTCCAAGGGTATAATATTCAGGAATTCTTAAAAACCATGAATATAAAATGATTTAGTTAACGTTTTCATATATTTTAATTGGCTCAGTATGTTTAGGACTTACGATATATCAAATTTTATTTATACTTTTTTTGGTATTTTTGTAAAACTAAAAGAACTATACAAAAAACATTCTTATACTGCACTGCTTTCGTACGACAGGAACCAGAGATCTTAAGTATTTGTTTTCTTGTCCAGTACTCAAGTGTAAAAATAAATAAAAAACATAAAATAAAAAAATACAGGCACATGATATTTGGATAATGCGTTCTCCAAACATTACTTTGATTGCAAATGAAATTATGGCAATAATGTCCATTGACTTGTAGCTTTAGGTCAGATAATAGTACAGATAATGGCAGACTCTCCTAAGTCTGGTCCACATCTTCTGTTGTCGCGTTGGACGCGAGAGTAAATGTCACACATTCCGGTTGTCCGGACAAATTTGGAATTTAGCGACTCTAATCTCCTTCTGGAATCTGGATTAGAAAGATTTGGTCAGTTATTTAGCTATCATGAAAACTAAAACTGTTTACAGAATTCTCCAACTCTACTTACTGAACAATTAACGTCAAAAAGTGAGCAATTTCACAGATTAACATTTACAGGGTTCGCATTAAATTTTCTTATATCTAGACAAAAGAGTCGCTTTGACCAAATTTTATCACTTCTTATCTGATCAGAAATAATTAAAATGTGGGTCGAGAACTGTAATTGTTAGATTACAAAACCTTGGATTATGAAAGGAGTTTTATTCAATAAAAGAGAAGGACACGGCATACGCAGTAACATATTGCCCAGAAATCTTCCAAGATGAAGCAGCCATTGGTTATGACGTTTGCTTTGATCTTCTGTGTTCTGACAGTTTCTGTACAGGGTGCATGTAAGTTACAACTAAAAAGGAGTTTAAAATATCTGTACTAAGGAATAGTTGATGATGCATATATATCTTAACATGGTCTCATTTGCGTTAAAGAAGATACTTTATGTTTCCCATTTATCGTTTATTAAGTGTCTGTAGTTGTTTTGTTGACTAACTTTGTGTTAACTCTTTGATTCCCAATTATTGTTTATTAAGTGCCTGTAGTTGTTTTGTTGACTAACTCTTTGATTCCCAATTATTGTTTTCTGTTTACCAACGTCTATTCGCGACCACTTTATTTCGCGATTAACTACCGATAGACTGGTTCGGGACACCTAATGTTCGCGGCAAAGCCTTATCTAGACCCGTGTTGTTATAACAACTATACCACAGCGACTAATTTGCGGCAGGATATATTCGCGTGGACCAAGCCCTCGCGAACCTCGCAAAAATTTATCGCACGCGAATAAAAGTATGTTTACTGTATTTAGCCCGTGTAGTTGTTCAGCTGACTGACTGTGTGCTTACTCTTGCAGCTTTACATGGTTTCCTGTTTTCGGAGGAATCAACGACGGACGGATCACGTACGTATTAAATAATATATATATATATATAATTATGTTTTCGCGTACTGTAACTGATATAATACATTTCTCATCACATACTGTTTCTAACATAATACTTGTCCGAGTACTTTTCAATTGAATTATATTATAACGTGACTATGTAATGTTCATAGGAATTAAATAATTTATACAACACTTATCTATTTAATAAAATTCCTCATCACGTATACGAATTAAGTTATCTCTATAACAGCGTATACCTATCTACATGTAATATAATACCCGATAGCTTTCAAATCAATTAATATAACAATATTATATCATGATCTAATCATGATTTAACAATCTACGAAGGTATCAAAATTTTATAATAAATTTTCTTTTTGTTTTGACGTACGTATTGAATAATTAAGGTAGTACAAAACAGATAAGCTAAATTTTTCCTATCATTCAATTTTTCTGATATTTTTATTTTTTTTTTCTTTGAAATGAAATCTTTTAATACGTAAAATTTGAAGAAAAAAAATCCGACCTCACAACTTTTGCCCACATCGCCCCAAACCTACCATTGAAATCCCCCTTAAGTGGAGTGTAAAATAAAATAGTCATTGTTATAATTTTCTATGCCATTAAGTTATTTTTCAAGATATTACAAATATTTGTGCTGCTATTTAAACAGGAGACCTTCTTGTTACTTAATAATACCGAAATAAATTCTAACTTGTAAGTTAAGATAATTTCTCTTGCAATATAATGTAAAACTAGTGCTTGTAAATACTCTTTTAAGACGAAAATTTGCAGCACTTAACGGTCTCTAAAAAGAAAATGTATAATTCAAATTTGAATGAAATTTAACAGTATGTTTTTCATGACCCTGTAATTAAAATATATCAAAATAAAGAAAATTTAACAATTGGTTTTAGATAATTTAAGGTTTAAGTATGTTAGACGGAGGTATAAATTGATAAAATCCCAGATGACGTCATCATATTTGACTTTTGACCTGTTGATATGACCTTGAAATTTGTTTGACATAAAGCTTAAACACTGGTGGTGGTTATGTCTAAATTTCAGGTCTTTACTTTGAAAAGAACACAAGTTACGCATTTTTAAATGATATAAGGCTAAATTGCACAAAAATCATATGAACACCATCCAAATGTATGTTTCAAAACTATCGAAATATGATGTATCCTAAATTTATTTGGCATTGAGTAATTGATGGGTATGATTTATATTTTTTTTCTTAAGATAATGGACTGAAATTCATTTTTACATAATATTTAGTCATTATTTTGTGTATTTCAGAAAATATTTTAAATAAATAATTTCAGGGGTGTTTCGTACTACCTTAATTGATCAAAGTCATACGTAGGTATCAAATACTGTCTTTTTATGTAATCACATACATCTCCAAAACGTTATCTGTCCGCGCAACTACTTATCAAAAACGTTTTGGGTAATTACGTACTTGTTTAATACTTGTTTTAGATTGTAATCGTCTCAAAAAAATTGTTTTGACCTACGTATTGATTAATGTAGTCACGTACATAAATTAATCAAATTTTTCAGTGTGAAATACGTATCAAAATACCTTATGTTATCTTGCACATCTCCAAAACTTAAGGTGATTAATAATCTATGTAACCACAAAAAATTATCTGATAAAATATGTGTCAACATGCATACATCAAAGAATTCACGTAATCACTGGCGTAAATTACGTACGTTTACAATATTTACCGATTCACGTACTTCTCAAATACTTTGTTATCACGTTCTTTTCCAGTTCTTTACATGACGCATCAAATAATTGTTTACCATACGTGTGTATGTTTTACGTTATCACGCACGTATCAAATAAAATATCTATGCAATGACTCGTTTCTTCAAGATCAATACCGAGAGAAAATGAAATAGGCAAAAATCTTTTTTTAATAGTTTATTGGTTGACATTAGGTAGAATCTATTGATTTATATTTATTGATTAAAAGAATAACACTATTATATTTTCATGTTAAATGCTAAAATCTGATTATAGTTTAGACGCAGTTGATAATCCATTTTATTACCTAATCAAAGGGATTTTGTTGTTCTATTACAAATTAAATATTTGCGTCTATTTTGAACTGCCGGTCAATAGACTGCGATCTATTAGATCGCCGGTCAATAGACTGCGATCTATTGGACCGCCGGTCAATAGACTGTGATCTATTGGACCGGCAACGTATATCAGAACGCGTGTATGTTATACATGTAATGTTACATCCTTTCTCAGGGAATGTATTTTCCTTTACATAAACACTGTTTTAAGTACAAAATTCATTGTTATCAAAATGGAGTATCAAATAATCAACAGTTTTAAAGCCTCATATATTAAGGTAAAAGACTATTTAAAATCTAATGGGTTGAAGACTCCTCCTTCTTTGTGTAAACTACATGTAATATTAAACTGAGATGTTGTAATGCATGCAACAAGTTTGGTGCATGTAAAAGATGAAAAAAAATCTTAGTATATTGCATAATGGCACGAAAACCATCTGCAATATGCAAATTGTAAACCCAGAAAACTAAAAAAGGAATTAGGTAATAAAACAATTAGGTAATAAAACAATTATTTAATGCTTGAACAGTCAATAGACCAGAATTTTTTCCCTTGGTGCAGGGAACAGCTCAGTATGATCTATTGCCCTCGGCCGTTGGCCTCGGGCAATAGATCATACTGAGCTGTTCCCTGCACCTCGGGAAAATATTCTGGTCTATTGACTGCTTAAGCATTAAATAATTGTATACTATTGCCCTCAGCGTTAGCAACACATTTGGCAACGGGTTACACAACACGGGTAGCACGGGTGATACGCATTGTTACATGAGTGTAAATTTGCGCGTACGGTTTGCCGTAGAATTCATAATGTCATTTCTATCAAAAACCAGTAAAATTTTCAACATTCAGCATTATAAAATAAATAGTGCCTGTTTGGGAAGGTAACAGTTGAATTTGACACCCCTCGAAAACCATAGTCAACCTCCGCTTCGCGTCAGTTGACAATGGTTTTCTCGGGGTGTCATTTTCAAATGTTACCCTTCCAAACAGGCACTTATTATGTAATAAGCATCAATAGAGTCAAAATGACATCATGAAAATCAAGTATTTTCCATCTCAATTATTGTTGTAATGATTGTATTTTCCCTGGGTCGAGGGCGAAACTCCAATAGAACGAATCCCCCTGAAAAAATGTACAAAATATTGCACCCTTCTTACTCAAAATTTAGCCAAAAACAACGTTTAAAATGCAAATAGAATTTCTAGGAATTGATGTAAGAGGGGGAGATTAGTTTATAAATAAAGCTATTTAAGGTTAAAGGAAAAAGCCCATTTAACCCCTTCTCCGTGATCACGTATTTTAATGCATGAAGCGTTATGAAGCAGTCAGACACTTAAATGCATAATGATATCGTTATATTTACCAAGTATTATTCCCTCTATTTCTTACGAAAACTTATAGTCAATTCATAGCTCTATATATACATCTACCAAGCATAATTTCCTCTATTTCTTACTTACGGAAACTTTTAGTTAATTCATAGCTCTATAGAAACAGCCAGACTAAAATCTACACGCCCTATTTATCGATTGGTCGAAATCTACAGCGGCTGAAAGTGACAGGAACCTACAGCGACGTTAGTAAAATCCCGGACTGCACGAAATAATCATGACGATGCCAGACTCAAAGTCTCACAGGAGACGATTTGGTTGTTTCTTTTAGCTAACGTACTTTTGTAGATTAACAGTAATTTAGTGAATTTTACTAACTTTTCATAATCAGTTTTTTAATTTGTTAAAGAAAGATATAAATATAAACAATAAAATGCTTTCTTTGATGATTCATGCGGGTTATGAAGGTAGCGATCATTGCAGGAAAAATTTACAACGCGGGTTATGTATTTTTTCCTGCAATGTCGCTACCTTCATATCCCGAATGAATCACCAAAAAAGCATTTTATTGTTTAAATAGAAACATCCAGGCTGAAATCTACACGCCCCGTTCATCGATTGGTCGAAATCGTCAGCGGCTGAAATTGAGAAGAAATTAACAGGTCTGAAATTGACACGCCATCTTTATCAATTGGTCTAAACTTACAGTGATCTACGAAATATCACGGACTGCACGAAATAATCATGATGATGTCGGACTCAAAGTCTCACAGGAGATGATTCGGCTGTTTCTTTTAGCTAACGTACTTATGTACATTAACTGTAATTTAGTGAATTTTACTTACTTTTCATAATCAATTTATTAATTAGGTAAAAGAAAGATGTTAATATAAACAATAAAATGCTTTGTTTGATGATTCATGCGGGTTATGAAGGTAGCGATCATTGCAGAAAAAAATTACATAAGCCGCGTTAGCGGGTTTATATTATTTCTGCAATGTCGCTACCTTCATATCCCGAATGAATCACCAAAGAAATCATTTTATTGTTTAAATGACACAGTCACAGACTTTAATGCAGATATGGTTCTGACGGACGCAATCATGCGCTTTATTAATACGGGGTATACCGTTGAAAGGACCTTTATAGGGTCTGAGTTCAACATTTTTTTATAGATTGATTTTGTGAGGCATTTTGAATTACTGACCAAGATCTGAATGTTAGAAGTCAAATTACAGTAAGATACTGAGGTCAACATTCATTCTTGTGTAAACAAAGCCCGAGATTTTCTCTTGTTTCAAAAATAATGTACAGAAAGGTATTTACCGTATCTTGATCATAATGACTCGTGACAAACAAGATAAACAGCCTCAATGTGTTCATTGATAATATTATCAACAAAAGAAAATAAAATTTGTTTGAACCTTTAATATCAACACATGACATTCTTTAACATTAACAAGACCCCAGCTGTGTTTACAATACAAAGAATTCTAAACTCTGTATTTCGCATGCAACTCAATATTTGAGAACCACATGTTTGAATAGCATTAAAAATAATCAAATTAAACATTACTGACATTAAAACCACGCGCGGATCCAGTTCTGACATTGGGTCGCCCGATTCGTTCGTTGACATTGAGCGACAAGTGTTACTGTTGATGGCTGCTCAGCCACTCTGAGTGTCTTCAATAACTGTTCAGGTAGCTTTAGACATGCGATTTGAATGCATTAAATATCTGTTAGGTTTTTAATCAATATCATCCTTTTCCATATCATAAATAGTCATAAAGAAATAGTTGACCGGGTTTTTTTTTTCGACGCTTCAAATAAATGTACAATGCACTGTATATCTACACTCAGTACAGGGGATCGCCATTATGTCGGTGAATTTCTCGTTCACAGAAACCTGCTTTGAAGTCCACGATATGCACCATTGCCTGGGATGTTTCTACAACGCACACCAACACCAGTGCTGCTGTCCCAACAAACGATGACGTCACCAGCCAGTGACTCTGAACATTCAATGCAGCGATTTTACGATTGTTTAACTTGTATATATTCTTATATATATAAACGTGTGGCGGCCTACATGTAGATATGTGTTTAATCTATATTTTGTATTTAGATGTTATAAAAAAATGTTTTCATTTTTTGTTCGTTTTTATTTTCATATAACGCAAATCTGGGAAATAGTTTTAGAGTGGTATGGGACACCTCCATATTGTGACGTATTGTTTATTTCGAAAATGAAGTGTTATTATATGAGTAGTTTCTTTCCCAACATAGTCACCTAACAGCGTTGCACAAAGGGTGAGAGGATTTACTACGAATCTGTAAATCATGAGTTAGAATCCCGCTGGGGGGTTTACAATATTTACCTCTCCAAATATTTTTTAAAGCTACTTTTTGGCTAAAAATTGTTAAATTTCAAAATTCTAAATCGGAGAAAGTATTCTAATTATAATGTACCTTAATCCACATTAATATCGAAAGATATCCCATACAACCTTAAGGGTTATCTTTACTCAGTGCAGTGAATGAAATTGGAAAGTAAAGTGTCAATGAATTTCAGATTTCATTTTGAATACTTTGTGTAAGTCAGTTATATTTTCAGATAATTTGCTGATATGCAATTAGAAAAAAAAATAATTCCAGATAGCATACATGTGACGTCACATAATTTCACTATCACACCCCCCCCCCCCCCCCGGCCAAATAAAACCCGGACAACAATAGTTATTTCACACTATTAAAGGCTTAAAGTTCATATTAGTAGTTTTTATCAATAATGTAATATCTTATAAAACTGATAAAGTAAATCCGGAATAAATTAAATTAAAATTTGAAGTTTAATCTACACTGTAATTACATGAAAAAAGAAAAACTATCCTTATTTTACGGTTTTCCACTTCCCATAATTATAATCTTATTTGTTACAATTGCAAAATTAAAATGCTCTCTTTAGATAGTAAAATTCTAAGGGATTATTCAGAGGTCATTGGACTGCAGCATGAAAAGTCGGAGCCGGGTTATTGATTAAAGCTTGAGCGAAATCCTAAACCGGTCTTTTATAAATGTCCCTTAATTGTTTATGTCAACGTAAAAATTAAAGTCAGCATTTTCTTAAATATGATGCACTGATACACAGAGCATTTGTCTTACATTCTATTATATCTCTGGGTGTGTTTCGATCTTCAATTTATATCAATGTTCATCTTGCACTGATGCCAAATTGTCCATCTTATCTCAAAATAAGATTGTCATACTCGCATAAATCTCAAAGTGTCCTTTCTATACGTAAAAGTTCGTCGTCCACAGACATTTCAGTGTATGTCTTACATCAAAGTGACTGTGTCTGTCTTACATTGATGTCAGTGCTTTACATTGATGTTGGCGAATTTGCCCTACACTGATGGCAGTGTCTTATATTTATGTCAATGTGTCAATCCAACATTGGTGTCAGTGTCTGTCTTATATTCAGGACATGGAAGTCCGTGTGTTTGTCTAAGATTGATGTCAATGCCTGTCATTTATGTCAATGTGTCTGTCATATATTGATGCTAGTTTGCGTCTGATACATTGATGTAAGTGTGTTTGATACATTGATGTCAGTGTGTTTGATACATTGATGTCAATGCCTGTCATTTATGTCAATGTGTCTGTCATATATTGATGCTAGTGTGTGTCTTATACATTGATGTGTGTCTTTTATTGATGTCAGTATGTCTAATACATTGATGTCAGTATGTCTGTCCTTCATTAATGTTAGTGTGTCTGTCTAACATTAATGTTAGTGTGTCTGTCTAACATTAATGTTAGTGTGTCTGTCTAACATTAATGTTAGTGGGTCTGTCTAACATTAACGCTAGTGGGTCTGTCTAACATTAATGTTAGTGTGTCTGTCTAACATTAATGTTAGTGTGTCTGTCTAACATTAATGTTAGTGTGTCTGTCTAACATTAATGTTAGTGTGTCTGTCCTTCATTGATGTTAGTGTGTCTGTCTTACATTAATGTTAGTGTGTCTGTCTAACATTGATGTTAGTGTGTCTGTCTAACATTAATGTTAGTGTGTCTGTCTAACATTGATGTTAGTGTGTCTGTCTTACATTAATGTTAGTGTGTCTGTCTAACATTAATGTTAGTGTGTCTGTCTAACATTAATGTTAGTGTGTCTGTCTAACATTAATGTTAGTGTGTCTGTCTAACATTAATGTTAGTGTGTCTGTCTAACATTGATGTTTGTGTGTCTGTCTAACATTGATGTTAGTGTGTCTGTCTAACATTGATGTTAGTGTGTCTGTCTAACATTGATGTTAGTGTGTCTGTCTTACATTAATGTTAGTGTGTCTGTCTAACATTAATGTTAGTGTGTCTGTCTAACATTAATGTTAGTGTGTCTGTCTAACATTAATGTTAGTGTGTCTGTCTAACATTAATGTTAGTGTGTCTGTCTAACATTAATGTTAGTGTGTCTGTCTAACATTAATGTTAGTGTGTCTGTCTTACATTGACGTTAGTGTGTCTGTCTAACATTGACGTTAGTGTGTCTGTCTAACATTAACGTTAGTGGGTCTGTCTAACATTGACGTTAGTGGGTCTGTCTAACATTAACGTTAGTGTGTCTGTCTAACATTGACGTTAGTGGGTCTGTCTTACATTGACGTTAGTGTGTCTGTCTAACATTAATGTTAGTGTGTCTGTCTAACATTAATGTTAGTGGGTCTGTCTAACATAAATGTTAGTGGGTCTGTCTAACATTAACGCTAGTGGGTCTGTCTAACATTAACGTTAGTGTGTCTGTCTAACATTAACGTTAGTGTGTCTGTCTAACATTAACGTTAGTGTGTCTGTCTAACATTAATGTTAGTGTGTCTGTCTAACATTAACGTTAGTGTGTCTGTCTAACATTAATGTTAGTGTGTCTGTCTAACATTAATGTTAGTGTGTCTGTCTAACATTAATGTTAGTGTGTCTGTCTAACATTAATGTTAGTGTGTCTGTCTAACATTAACGTTAGTGTGTCTGTCTAACATTAATGTTAGTGTGTCTGTCTAACATTGATGTTAGTGTGTCTGTCTAACATTAATGTTAGTGTGTCTGTCTAACATTCATGTTAGTGTGTCTGTCTAACATTAACGTTAGTGTGTCTGTCTTACATTGACGTTAGTGTGTCTGTCTAACATTAATATTAGTGTGTCTGTCTAACATTGATGTTAGTGTGTCTGTCTAACATTAACGTTAGTGTGTCTGTCTAACATTAACGTTAGTGTGTCTGTCTTACATTGACGTTGTCTGTCTTACATTAATGTTAGTGTGTCTGTCTAACATTAACGTTAGTGTGTCTGTCCAACATTAATGTTAGTGTGTCTGTCTAACATTAATGTTAGTGTGTCTGTCTTACATTAACGTTAGTGTGTCTGTCTAACATTAACGTTAGTGTGTCTGTCTAACATTAATGTTAGTGTGTCTGTCTAACATTAATGTCAGTGTGTCTGTCTAACATTAATTTTAGTGTGTCTGTCTAACATTAATGTCAGTGTGTCTGTCTAACATTAATGTTAGTGTGTCTAACATTAACGTTAGTGTGTCTGTCTAACATTAATATTAGTGTGTCTGTCTAACATTAATGTTAGTGTGTCTGTCTAACATTAATGTTAGTGTGTCTGTCTTACATTGACGTTAGTGTGTCTGTCTAACATTAACGTTAGTGTGTCTGTCTAACATTGATGTTAGTGTGTCTGTCTAACATTGATGTTAGTGTGTCTGTCTTACATTAATGTTAGTGTGACTGTCTAACATTAATGTTAGTGTGTCTGTCTAACATTAAAGTTAGTGTGTCTGTCTTACATTAATGTTAGTGTGTCTGTCTAACATTAATGTTAGTGTGTCTGTCTAACATTAATGTTAGTGTGTCTGTCTAACATTAATGTTAGTGTGTCTGTCTAACATTAATGTTAGTGTGTCTGTCTAACATTAATGTTAGTGGGTCTGTCTAACATTAACGCTAGTGGGTCTGTCTAACATTAATGTTAGTGTGTCTGTCTAACATTAATGTTAGTGTGTCTGTCTAACATTAATGTTAGTGTGTCTGTCTAACATTAATGTTAGTGTGTCTGTCCTTCATTGATGTTAGTGTGTCTGTCTTACATTAATGTTAGTGTGTCTGTCTAACATTGATGTTAGTGTGTCTGTCTAACATTAATGTTAGTGTGTCTGTCTAACATTAATGTTAGTGTGTCTGTCTAACATTAATGTTAGTGTGTCTGTCTAACATTAATGTTAGTGTGTCTGTCTAACATTAATGTTAGTGTGTCTGTCTTACATTAATGTTAGTGTGTCTGTCTAACATTAATGTTAGTGTGTCTGTCTAACATTAATGTTAGTGTGTCTGTCTAACATTAATGTTAGTGTGTCTGTCTAACATTAATGTTAGTGTGTCTGTCTAACATTGATGTTTGTGTGTCTGTCTAACATTGATGTTAGTGTGTCTGTCTAACATTGATGTTAGTGTGTCTGTCTAACATTGATGTTAGTGTGTCTGTCTTACATTAATGTTAGTGTGTCTGTCTAACATTAATGTTAGTGTGTCTGTCTAACATTAATGTTAGTGTGTCTGTCTAACATTAATGTTAGTGTGTCTGTCTAACATTAATGTTAGTGTGTCTGTCTAACATTAATGTTAGTGTGTCTGTCTAACATTAATGTTAGTGTGTCTGTCTTACATTAACGTTAGTGTGTCTGTCTAACATTGACGTTAGTGTGTCTGTCTAACATTAACGTTAGTGGGTCTGTCTAACATTGACGTTAGTGGGTCTGTCTTACATTAACGTTAGTGTGTCTGTCTAACATTGACGTTAGTGGGTCTGTCTTACATTGACGTTAGTGTGTCTGTCTAACATTAATGTTAGTGTGTCTGTCTAACATTAATGTTAGTGGGTCTGTCTAACATAAATGTTAGTGGGTCTGTCTAACATTAACGCTAGTAGGTCTGTCTAACATTAACGTTAGTGTGTCTGTCTAACATTAACGTTAGTGTGTCTGTCTAACATTAACGTTAGTGTGTCTGTCTAACATTAATGTTAGTGTGTCTGTCTAACATTAATGTTAGTGTGTCTGTCTAACATTAATGTTAGTGTGTCTGTCTAACATTAATGTTAGTGTGTCTGTCTAACATTAATGTTAGTGTGTCTGTCTAACATTAACGTTAGTGTGTCTGTCTAACATTAATGTTAGTGTGTCTGTCTAACATTGATGTTAGTGTGTCTGTCTAACATTAATGTTAGTGTGTCTGTCTAACATTCATGTTAGTGTGTCTGTCTAACATTAACGTTAGTGTGTCTGTCTTACATTGACGTTAGTGTGTCTGTCTAACATTAATATTAGTGTGTCTGTCTAACATTAATGTTAGTGTGTCTGTCTAACATTAATGTTAGTGTGTCTGTCTAACATTAATGTTAGTGTGTCTGTCTAACATTAATGTTAGTGTGTCTGTCTAACATTAACGTTAGTGTGTCTGTCTAACATTAATGTTAGTGTGTCTGTCTAACATTGATGTTAGTGTGTCTGTCTAACATTAATGTTAGTGTGTCTGTCTAACATTCATGTTAGTGTGTCTGTCTAACATTAACGTTAGTGTGTCTGTCTTACATTGACGTTAGTGTGTCTGTCTAACATTAATATTAGTGTGTCTGTCTAACATTGATGTTAGTGTGTCTGTCTAACATTAACGTTAGTGTGTCTGTCTAACATTAACGTTAGTGTGTCTGTCTTACATTGACGTTGTCTGTCTTACATTAATGTTAGTGTGTCTGTCTAACATTAACGTTAGTGTGTCTGTCCAACATTAATGTTAGTGTGTCTGTCTAACATTAATGTTAGTGTGTCTGTCTTACATTAACGTTAGTGTGTCTGTCTAACATTAACGTTAGTGTGTCTGTCTAACATTAATGTTAGTGTGTATGTCTAACATTAATGTCAGTGTGTCTGTCTAACATTAATTTTAGTGTGTCTGTCTAACATTAATGTCAGTGTGTCTGTCTAACATTAATGTTAGTGTGTCTAACATTAACGTTAGTGTGTCTGTCTAACATTAATGTTAGTGTGTCTGTCTAACATTAATGTTAGTGTGTCTGTCTAACATTAATGTTAGTGTGTCTGTCTTACATTGACGTTAGTGTGTCTGTCTAACATTAACGTTAGTGTGTCTGTCTAACATTGATGTTAGTGGGTCTGTCTAACATTAATGTTAGTGTGTCTGTCTAACATTGATGTTAGTGGGTCTGTCTTACATTAACGTTAGTGTGTCTGTCTAACATTAAAGTTAGTGTGTCTGTCTTACATTAATGTTAGTGTGTCTGTCTAACATTAATGTTAGTGTGTCTGTCTAACATTAATGTTAGTGTGTCTGTCTAACATTAATGTTAGTGTGTCTGTCTAACATTAATGTTAGTGTGTCTGTCTAACATTAACGTTAGTGTGTCTGTCTAACATTAACGTTAGTGTGTCTGTCTAACATTAACGTTAGTGTGTCTGTCTAACATTAACGTTAGTGTGTCTGTCTAACATTAATGTTAGTGTGTCTGTCTAACATTAATTTTAGTGGGTCTGTCTAACATTAATGTTAGTGTCTGTCTTACACGGATGAGTGTCTGTTTTACAATGGTGTCGGTGTGTCTGCATTACATTGATTTCAGTATGTTTATCATATATATTTGTCAATCTGTTAGTCTTACATTGATGTCAGTCTTACATTGATATCAGTGTCTGTCTTACTTTGATGTTATTGTATGTATTTTTTTGATATCAGTCTGTCTATCTTACACGTGTATTACAATGATACCGGTGTCATTCTTAAATGAATGTCATTGTGTCCGTCTTACATTAATGTCAGTGTTTTTATATGAATGACATTTTGTCTGTTTTACATTGATGTCGTTGTGTCTGTCTTATATTGGTGACAGTGTGTTTTACATACGTGTCAATGTGTTGTCCTACAAAGAATTAAGTATGTCTGTCTTACAATGATGGCAGTGTCTGTAATACATTCATAACAGTGTTTTACATTCATGTCAGTGTGTCCGTCTTATATTGGCGACAGTGTTCGTTGTACACTGATGTCAATCTGTCTGTCTTACGTTGGTGACAATGTGTCTGTTTATATTGGTGACTGTTTGTCTTATTATAGTGACAGTGCCTGTCTTACATTAATGTCAGTGTATGTTGTACTCTGATGTCATTGTACACTAATGTCAATTGTCTTTTGGACACAGATGTCAGTGTGTGTGTATATGTGTGACAGTGTCTGTCTTATATTGATGTCGTTGTGTCCATCTTATATTGGTGGCAGTGTCTGTCTGATATTGATGTCGTTGTGTCCATCTTATATTGGTGACAATGTCTGCCTGATATTGTTGACAGTGTGTCTGTCTTATATTGATGTCGGTGTGTCTGTCTTATATTGGTGACAGTTTCTCATATTGATGTCGTTGTGTCCGTCTTATATTGGTGAGTGTCTGTCTGATATTGATATCGTTGTGTCCATCTTATATTGGTGACACTGTCTGTCTGATATTGATGTCGTTGTGTCCATCTTATATTGGTGACACTGTCTGTCTGATATTGATGTCGGTGTGTCCGTCTTATATTGGTGACAGTGTCTGTCTGATATTGATGTCCATGTGTCTGTCTTATATTGGTGACAGTGTCTGTCTGATATTGATGTCGGTGTGTCCGTCTTAAACTGGTGACAGTGTCTGTCTGATATTGATGTCGTTGTGTCTGTCTTATATTGGGGACAGTGTCTTATATTGATGTCACTGTGTCCGTCTTATATTGGTGAAAGTGTCTGTCTGATATTGATGTCGTTGTGTCTGTCTCATATTGGTGACAGGGTCTGTATTATATTGGTGTCGATGTGTCCGTCTTATATTGGTGACAGTGTCTGTTGTACACTGATGTCATTGTACACAAATGCCAGTTTGTCTTTGGTACACTGATGTCAGTGTGCCTGTCTTACATTGGTGTCAGTGTGTCTGATCTACATTAATATATAAAGTGAGTGTCCAACAATGATGTCAATTTATTTGTATTTCTCTAATGTCAGTGTCTGCCTTGTATTAATGACAATGTTTCTGTCTTATATTGATGTCAGTTTGTTTTTTGTACTTGGATGTCAGTATGTCTGCCTTTTATTGGTGACAGTGGATGTTGTACACTGATCATGATGTCATTCTACACTGTCAGTGTCTTTTGTACGCTGATGTCAGTGTGCCTTGCTGTTTTTCCTTGCTATTTTTCCTATTGGTTTATTTATAATTCAAGATGTCCATACAACATATACATTTGTTATAAGCTATGTAATATTCTTTAATGAATAATGAAAATATGCATATAAAAATATTTGTGGTTAAAAAAATATAACAGATCTTAATAACAGAGTAACAATTGGTTGGTCATGGTGACATCACGTTAGATTTGACTGGTGTGTATCACATTCATTAATCCATAAACAGTTCATCAATAATGGGAATGTCACAAATGCAGGTGAACTGAACATATTTCTCCACAACAGTTAATTTCTCAGCACACTCCCGACATCTGGTATTCCATTCAAGCACCTTTCAGTGATATTTCAGATAATCACTGGATAATCAAAACAACAAGCAGAGCATCTGCTCCAAAAACAAAGGGTGAGACATCAGAATTTGTTATAAAGCCTAGATTGTTTGAAATAAATAGTCACCAAGGATATACGTCTCCAACACTCTTCGGAGTAAAAGTTCTCAAAACATCAGTTGTTATCAAGAAATGAAATGTTCCATATTAACTATCGATTTTAAAAATTTGATATGCTAATTTTGATTTAAAATAACAGGAGGTATGTCCTGAAGATAACTCTGAGAGAAGGACGGAGAGAAATGCATAGTAATATAGCATAGAGGAATGGTTGACAACTTTAGAACTGAACAGTATGCATGGTCCAACATGACTTTTCGTTTGTTGATCATTAATACATGTATATTGCTAACAATTATTCATCAATAAGTGTTCTACTCTAGAAGAATGGTAATGGATATGAAATAGCAAATATAATGTATATTAACTTGGCTTACATTGAAGCAATAACATACTTTAAAACTAAAAATCTTATTACCTCTAGAACTACAGCTGTAAAATTTGCTAAAATATACTTAATATCAGATTCTATAACATCCTAAGCCTGTTTTACTAAAGATCTAAGTACCATACCTTCCCACTGGACATATCTAGCAAGTCTACTTTTATGAGACAATCAGATTTGAATACATAGGCTGACTCCATTACAAGATGACACTTTAAGGTCACAGAAATAAATGCCAATAGCTTCTCTCACTTTCATGTTGAATCACGAGATAAACCCCTTCAACACAGTGACAATAAACTTCATCTCTAATATCAACTCGTTAACAATTCATCAGTTTAAATGACACAAAATAATTGCAATGAGCAGGAAATTTTAACGAACATGAGGCAAGTAAAAGTTTTGCATAGAAGGAGATATATATCCAGTTCATTGCCGACATGATTTAATGAGGTTTAAACAGATCTGACAGAGTTATTTGCCCCTTGTTTCTTGCCATGGTGATATGTTGTTAATCTTAAGATTTTATGCTCCCTTCTTCATTAATGGAACACTTTTAGAACACCTTATTCCATCACATACTGACAAACGTATCATGAACTAAGAAGACATATCAACGGTCCCGCATGTGTCACAGATAAATCTAGTCACTTTTTGTGAGTGGAGAGGCACCAGTTGGTGAAGCAGCATTGTGTAGCGTTGTGTGGTGGATCATATCTTCTCTATGTAGTTGGCAGGAAACAGCCCCTCCTTACCACGTAATCTCCCCCTCCACCAACCCGCCGGGTCTACAACAAAGTGCAACTAAGATTATCTCAGCTTTAAGTTTTTGGTTGCACTGTACTTATTAATGTCCATCATAACACAACCAGAATACAAGACAATAAAAAACTGACTAATACATACAAAACAGCATTCTAAAGAATGGCAACATCTATTCTGGTAACATGTAACTTGATTAACACCTTCCAACTCCGAGTATGATTAACATGAGCATTAAGCTTTACCTTCTTTGAGGATTTCGATGGTGTCGCCCTCGTTGAAGCTGAGTTCATCAGTATCCTGAGCATCGTATGCGTACAGACAGCGACACTTTGGGAGGCTGGGCTTGGGTTTCTGGGGCGGGGGTTTGGGCCGACCTGCCCCAGGGGGTGGGGGTTTCCCACTAGATTTCCTTCGCTGGATTCTGTAAGATAATATCAGCTATGTATTGTAATTCATATTAATTAGTTTTTATTGCATGAACACAACCAGATTTTGAATTGTTGCAAAGGACAACATTAGCCTAATTGAAGAGAGTTTTCCTTTTCACACCTACATGTAGCAAGCAGCAACAAAACTTCAAAGAACAAGAGCACTATTCCTGATTGGTTAATATGATCAATATTCCTGATTGGTTAATATGATCAATATTCCTGATTGGTTAATATGATCAATATTCCTGATTGGTTAATATGATCAATATTCAAAACAAACACACAAGACCAGTGATTTACTTATACAAGTAATGTTAGTTATAAAACATGATAAATCGAAAAGTGGGTGTTAACATAAATCAAAAAACACATTAAATTGTTGTTACTTGGTGCATTCAATATTTCTATCAGAAACTGGATGTTAATCAAACTGAACAGATTTCACAGTCACCACATAGCACTACAAAACTGCTTTAATTCACATCAATCCTTCCCATTTATTTACCCCACCTAGTATTAATTCTGAAAGATATTAAATGCATTCTTCATTATGATTTCTTCCCTGTATGATATTTTAAAAAATCAAATGCATCTTATCAGGAATTCAATTAGGTTTATGTACTACCTTCATATATCTAACCTATTATAACATGTATGTTAACCTTTTATAACATGTATGTACCTGATTTTCAACTGCCTACATATCAGGAATTTTTAAAAGTATAAACAAATTTTTGTAATTTTTATTTTTGATGAATTTCAAACTACCAGCAGCAAAGACTATATAAGCGAATATATTCAACAAAGGCTCTTTTATTGCTCACTGCGAACTGTGCTAACCTGACAGTGCATTGACAGAATAGTGATAGTTACTACTACAGTAAAACTCGGTTACAGCGAAGTCCTAGGGACCAATTTATTTCGTTATATCCGTAACTAGTTATATCCATAATTTGTTATATCCGTAAAACAAATTTGTAATAATAACTATAGTGAATTCTTTATATACATGTTTTCTTTCACCAGACCATAATTTTTGCTAATTGAGGCTTAAAATAAAAATACATTATTTTAATACCTTTATTTATTTAATTGTGAATTGAAAATTTTATATATAAAAAATAACTTCATTTAAACCCTTATTTTAAATAGTATAGCGAACGTTTTTTAACTGTAAAGAAATTCATTATAAAAGTTTAAATTTCGTTATTTATTCACCTCAAATTCAGTTTGCTATATCTGTAAATTCCTTATATCCGAATTCCTCATAACCATAAAATTTTGCAAAGTTTTGTTAAGAAGTTACCGGGGAGTCAATAAAACTTCGCTATATCCGATAATTCGCTTTATCCTTGTTCGTACTAAATGAGTTTTAATGTACTGAGAATACTAGTTGTTCTCTTATGCTTTTAATATTCATCATTTAATTACTAAATTTTATTAGGCTAAATAACAGTGAAAAAGAAAAGAAAAATGTTAATCAAAAATAACTGTATCTTTAAATCATCGCTTAAAAGAAACAAATAACATTTAGTAAAACCAGAAAAAAATACTGAATAATGGTTACACAAATTTTCAAATAATAGTCACACACTTGAAAAAAAAAATTGAGAAGAAGTTAAACTTTAAGAGAGGTGAGAAGAGGAAGGTGCTGGGTCCATGCATCACACACGCTACTCACTGAGTCGATATCCGATCCTGATCTAACTGCGCTAAAATTCTACGAAACAACCGAATTAGGGTTAGTGTCTACATCACATAGAAGGGAGACTACTCAATGCCCGCAGGAGGGGAGATAGTCACAATACATAACAATGTTCTTCAGTGCATCTTTAACAACTGCTTCCACTATACCAGTACATGTACCAGGTTTACATCAATAATATCTGTGTTTGCTGGATGTAACCAGTACCAAGGTGCGAAATAGGCCTGTCTATATGTATCCCGAGTTTCTGGGTCATGTATTATTTTTTAATACAAAGGTGTGAAATAAGCCTTTCTAAAAATATCTGGGGTTTGTGGGTCATGTAATGTAACAAGCAGGTGCCCCTGAAAACTCACCCTGCCTGCCCCGCGTCGGGTGTGGCCATGAAGTTGTTATTTACAGGCACATTCTTGCCGGTTTTACGGAGCATCTGTTGAAATCCGCCCTGAGGCAGTGAAGGGGCGTGGTCACTGTTAAGGCGAGAACGACGTTTCCCTCCTGTCAACAAACGTAGAGTCATTTACATCAAACAGTCCATCCAGATACAGCAATAAAATCATTGTTATTTATGGTTTAGTATATAAAGCAAACCAGAAATGTCAACATTTTTGTTGTTTACAGTGACTGTAGTATTTACAGAACCTAGATATTCATACAATAAAAAAAACATCAAATTAAAAATAAGTACCCTACATGCAGGAGTTTTCGCTGGGATTGATATAAACCATTTTAGTAAGATTAAATATAGAAATTCTAAGTGTCAAAATAAGATTATATAAATTTGGATTATAAGGAGCACATGTAATCATCCTTCACATTCAGATGTCCCAACATTAAAAAAAAAATGCCAGATGAATTCTCACTGATGATTCTGCTCATATGGCAGATTTTAGCCTGCCCTGTCTTTTACCTATACACACAGTGCATGCTATACATGTACCAACAGAAGAGATTTTTGTATACTATTTCTGGCCTGTGTACTATGCAAACATATGAGATCTTGTATGACTGGCCTGTGTGTGCTATACAAACAGATAAGATATGTGTATGTCTGACCTGTGTGGGCTGGCTCTGTCCCAGGTATTGCTGGAGGAGCAAAGTTTGGTGGGGGTCGGGTGGGGGCAGGGCGTGAGGGGGGCCCTCTCTGTGACCCAGCCCGCCGAGATCGCATGCTGCCATTATTGACCGCCATCTTTGTTTTCCCTGGACCTGTAAGTAGCATGTCAAAATGACATATAACCTTTTACAGATACTTAAAGTCATTCAGTTGTTTATTCTGTAAATTTTTATGTACAATGTATGATCAATTTTGTTATATCTTAATTTTTTCCACAAATCTTTAAAGACCTAAATATCATATGCTTCAATTAGTAAAAGACATTTGGTTACATGCCTAATGAAGCCATTCTCTGGTGAAGAAATTGATATGTAACACTCACGCGAGTCCTTGGGCAGGCCTGGCCCTATGGAGACGTTGAGGGTCTTCCCTGAGGGTTTGAGGGTGGCTATGTCACTGGGCTGGGGGAGGCGATGGAACTTAATCACCCTGGATCCTCCTCCTCCCCAACCCTCCTTCTTCACCGGGAACTCAATTCTAAAACAAGTCTCTGATTTGTAAATCATCATCCCCAAGATCAATAATTCATCAAACTATTCCATACAATGTAACATGCATGTATTGACATATTGGTGTGAAGGAGATTTAGCTGATATGGAGCTCTCAATTTATACTTACGCTTCACTGAAGCTGATAGGTAGCTCTCGGTTCGTCTTGTCCTTGTAACGCTTCTTCAAGGTCATCAGAAATTCTGTTTTAAACATGGACTCTAACATACTGCTGAAGTCGTTTTCTATGTGTATCACAAATATATCATCCTGAAGAGGACTGGAAAAGAAGACGGCTGAGCAATGACACACAAGTATGTAACAGAAAACAACAGTGTATTAACACAAGCACTGACAACTACATCAGTAACCATGAAGCACTGACTTCACAAATAAAGCTATATCAAATTCAGTGATAAATCATCAAAATTTCTGGAAGCACTCAATTTTTACCCCCAAATCCTCATCTAACTATAAAAGTTCATTATTACAAAATTCATGAAAGAAATTCAACAGAATTACAAAATCACCTACAATGTTAAATGATTTCACAGTACCCTAAATATTTATAAATAATGTTTGACTGTTGATAAAAAAGGCACATGGTGAACGTGAAAAGTCTCTCCTTTAAAAACACCTGTTATTTATAGCCTGGGACATACGCTGTATTTTGAACCCACCTGAGGCACACCTGTTATTTCTAGCCTGGGACATACATGTACGCTGTATTTTGAACCTACCTGAGGCACACCTGTTTGATGTGTTCTATGGGAATATCACGTTTTAGAACCTCAATCATCTTCCCCTTCTCTGGACCCTTCTTTACCTTGAATATAAGAAAGTGTCAACTTAAGAATTTAAATTGAATCAACTATGGAATTAAAATGCTTACACTTATCCCCAATGCCTTCATTGAAATGTAGGGACAACAGCACAATGGTAATAGAAAACAAAGGGTCTCTTTGTTATGATGCACTACGGATAATTCTTTGGTGTCAGAATGCACGTACATAAGCTTTATATACGACAATTGATAATTTCCAATAATCCCTTTCTTTACTAAGTAATTAAAGCAAACATTACAGTAGCAAAGGAATAAAAACAGACTCACAATTTCTCTACCAATCAAGTAGATCTTTTTTCCAGTTAACAAAAGGTCTCTCTTGGCAATCTGCATCATAAAAATTCATTTTCTAAGCAAGATTAAACACATGTAAGACACATAAAAAGAGAGAGCTCTTAAATCATATCAGCAAGTCAATAAATAAATAATTTTTACGCATGTATCACAAAATTAACTTGAAGTCAATAAACTACCTTGAATCTCCTGTCAAATTTCAGCACAGTATCAGCGAATTCTATCCTCTCCCGCTTTCCCACAAATACGCGTAGCGCTGGATGATCCTCCATTCCAATGTAGTCACCCACAAAGTTCCTGTTCAAACTGTGTCGCCTTCTCTCCTTCTTATTGTACAAAATGTCCGACGCTAAAAAGAAAGATAATATTATACAAATATTGACTGGGGTTGAGGGCAACATTGATTATATTAGCCCCCGAGGGACAAAACATTGCCCGACGCGAAGCGGAGGGCAATATTTTCGTCCCAAGGGGGCTAATATAATCAATGTTGCCCGAAAACACAGTCAACATTTGTTTTGTTATATGAAGAAACAAACAAAAATTTAAGAAATTAATTGAAAACAGATCGCCGTTATTTTCTCAGCTCAACAAAGAATTCACGAATTCAATTTTGTGCAAAGTTCATTTCCAAAATATCCTCAGCATCAAACGGTCGCTGGTGATATTCCGCCGACCGTAAGAATTAACAAACAGATGTTCTACCTGATTTTACTTCACAGTAATTCGCAGATCCTTATATCCGTTATGATAGCAAACCGTCGCATTGTGCGTTCGTTGTTTACTTGACTTGACTGACTGTCTATTATGACGTCACCTTGTTTTGGAGTCGCGAAGAGTTATTTACGTCATAGTTTACGAATCAACAAATCAGAGGCGATTATTTGAAATAGAGGGAATGTTCTCTAGATATTATTCCTAGCCAGTCAATATCAAAAAATATTGACCGGTCAATATTTTTTGGACGATCTAATATTACAATTATTGACTATTTGTCTATATAGAGTTATATAGCGAGAATATACTACTGAATATAACAAATACATATATGTCCCTTGTCCTTTTTGCCATTTTATACTTTATCTATTTATCCTGAAACCAACAAATTTAGGTGATGCAGAAAACTTGGCTTCATAATCTGTCATCAACTTTGAAGTGACATTGTTTCTACTGTTACCTTCTTCCCGCAGCTTGTAGTACGTTTTTCTGGCATGGTACTTCCTGTACGCTTTTTGTATTACACGGGCATATGTGTCAAACTTTCTCTCTCTCATTTCTTCCAGTAAAAATAGCTACAACAAAATCATATGTTATAAAAATCTCATGTTTTTATTCTGGTTAAAATATGCCACTACAAATAAGTGGCTATAAAAGGTAAGATATTACAGAAGGTCAGAGGTTTGATTACGTATTCAATGTTATAGGAAGCTAGAATAGAGTAATACTATCTATCATTGTTTGTTGTTTCAGCTACTTACAGATTCTGGGTTTTTGATGAACACTTTGGTCTTGCCGAGCTGCCATTGGTCGGCGTCCATGTTGACGTAGTTCATTAGGTGCTTGATGCCCTGTCTGGGGTCCCCTCTCCACTGCGGCCACGTCTCAGGGGTCAGGATCGCATACCTGTGTACACACAGTTAACTGTCATATTATTACATGGTTCTCAAGGGGTCAGAACAGGATATGTTATTACATGGAAGATGACTAAACTTTAAACAAACACTTGTGTTACAAATACAATGTATTATATAATCAATTGGGGCTGACAACACCAATACAGAACAATATGGAACAGGCTCATCACGGGGTGTCAATTTCAATTGTTACCCTCCCAAAATGGCACTATTTATATAATGATACCAGTGACTGAGTGATACATGAAGCAATGATACCAGTACCTTCTCAGGAATTTAGAGAACTCTCTTCTGAATGCGAATCCTGCACGCCTGACTCTGATGTTTTCCTTTAGTCCAAGATATTCCACTTGATGCTTCACCCTACAGGTCAAGGATAAAGGTCAAGGATAAAGGGCCTTCAATTGTAATAAAGATTGTAAACAGTGTTGACCTTTGACATTCAGAAGTCTTAAAGGATCTGGGGTATGTTGCTATATGATCATATTCAGAAGTCTTAAAGGATTTGGGGTATGTTGACATATGATCATATTCAAAAGTCTTAGAGGATCTGGGGTATTACCTGCTGTCTTCAAAGTCGCGGGCTCGCTTGGTTTCATTGGGTTTGATGCATCGTATATAGTGGGGGGTACACTTCATCAAAGTTTCTACCAACTTGTTGGCCTGAGTCTGAATCACCAAAAAACAACAAACATTATCAACAAAATCCTTTATCATTTAAATAAATGATAATGATGGAGAAAAATCTAAATTCTATGATTTACTTGAAAAAACTGAAATTTTGAATGAAACATCAATAGCAATGTATCTTTTTAAATTGACAAGTTAATTACAAATATAAGATGATTGTAAGAACAATCCATCAGTTCAGACCTTGATTTTACTGGAGCCTGTACTCGGCCTTCCTTTGGTCTGTTGACTGACATCTTCTGGGAACAGACTCGCCAAAAACTCACTGAAACAGAGAAACAGTGGAATATATCAGATGACATACAGATAGAACAGATCAACATTAAGCCTTCTATCTGAAAATCATCAATAAGTCAACAATGAAATGAAATGAGATTGATGGAAGCCTACAGCTGATCATGTTTTAGAACTCCCTGACTCCTACAGCTGATCATGTTTTAGAACTCCCTGAGCCCTACAGCTGATCATGTTTTAGAACTCCCTGACTCCTACAGCTGATCATGTTTTAGAAGTCCTTGACCCCTACGGCTGATCATGTTTTAGAACTCCCTGACTCCTACAGCTAATCATGTTTTAGAACTCAATGACCCCTACAGCTAATCATGTTTTAGAACTCAATGACCCCTACGGCTAATCATGTTTTAGAACTCCCTGATCCCTACAGCTGATCACGTTTTAGAACTCCCTGAACCCTACAGCTGATCATGCTTTAGATCTCCCTGATCCCTACAGCTGATCATGTTTTAGAACTCCCTGAGCCCTACAGCTGTTCATGTTTTAGAACTCCCAGACTCCTACAGCTGATCACGTTTTAGAACTCCCTGACCCCTACAGCTGACCATGTTTAGAACTCCCTGACCCTTACAGCTGATCATGTTAATAACTCCATGACTCCTACAGCTGATCATGTTTCAGAACTCCCTGATCCCTACAGCTGATCACGTTTTAGAACTCCCTGACTCCTACAGCTAATCATGTTTTAGAACTCAATGACCCCTATGGCTAATCATGTTTTAGAACTCCCTGATCCCTACAGCTGATCACTTTTTAGAACTCCCTGAGCCCCACAGCTAATCATGTTTTAGAACTCCCTGATCCCTACAGCTGATCACTTTTTAGAACTCCCTGATCCCTACAGCTGATCACTTTTTAGAACTCCCTGAGCCCCACAGCTAATCATGTTTCAGAACTCCCTGACTCCTACAGCTAATCATGTTTTAGAACTCTCTGACCCCTACAGCTGACCATGTTTAGAACTCCATGACTCCTACAGCTAATCATGTTTTAGAACTCAATGACCCCTATGGCTAATCATGTTTTAGAACTCCCTGATCCCTACAGCTGATCACTTTTTAGAACTCCCTGAGCCCCATAGCTAATCATGTTTCAGAACTCCCTGACTCCTACACCTAATCATGTTTTAGAACTCCCTGACCCCTACAACTGATCATGTATAGAACTCCATGACTACTACAGCTAATCATGTTACAGAACTCCCTGACCCCTACAGCTAATCATGTTTTAGAACTCCCTGACCCCTACAGCTGATCATGTTTAGAACTCCCTGACCCCTACAGCTAATCATGTTTCAGAACTTCCTGACTCCTACAGCTGATCATGTTTAGAACTCCCTGACCCCTACAACTGATCATGTTTAGAACTCAATGACCCCTACAGCTAATCATGTTTTAGAACTCAATGACCCCTATGGCTAATCATGTTTTAGAACTCCCTGATCCCTACAGCTGATCACTTTTTAGAATTCCCTAAGCCCACCAGCTAATCATGTTTTAGAACTCCCTGATCCCTACAGCTGATCATGTTTTAGAACTCCCTGAGCCCCACAGCTAATCATGTTTCAGAACTCCCTGACTCCTACAGCTAATCATGTTTTAGAACTCCCTGATCCCTACAGCTAATCATGTTTAGAACTCCCTGAGCCCCACAGCTAATCATGTTACAGAACACCCTGACCCCTACAGCTAATCATGTTTTAGAACTCCGTGACCCCTACAGCTGATCATGTTTTAGAACTCCCTGACCCCTACAGCTGATCATGTTTAGAACTCCATGACTCCTACAGCTGATCATGTTTTAGAACTCCATGACTCCTACAGCTAATCATGTTTCTGAACTCCCTGACTCCTACAGCTAATCATGTTTTAGAACTCCCTGATCCCTACAGCTAATCACGTTTTAGAACTCTCTGAGCCCCACAGCTAATCATGTTACAGAACTCCCTGACCCCTACAGCTAATCATGTTTTAGAACTCCCTGACCCCTACAGCTGATCATGTTTAGAACTCCCTGACCCCAACAGCTAATCATGTTTCAGAACTTCCTGACTCCTACAGCTGATCATGTTTAGAACTCCATGACTCCTACAGCTGATCATGTTTTAGAACTCCCTGAACCCCACAGCTAATCATGTTTCAGAACTCCCTGACTCCTACAGCTGATCATGTTTAGAACTCCATGACTCCTACAGCTGATCATGTTTAGAACTCCATGACTCCTACAGCTGATCATGTTTTAGAACTCCCTGAGCCCCACAGCTAATCACGTTTCAGAACTTCCTGACTCCTACAGCTGATCATGTTTAGAACACCATGACTCCTACAGCTGATCATATTTCAGAACTCAATGACCCCTAAAGCAAATCACGTTTCAGAACTCCCTGACCCCTACAACTGATCATGTTTCAGAACTCCCTGAACCCTTTGGCTGATCATGCTTTAGACCTCCCTGAGGCCCAATTTGACCTACTTTTGACTGGATTGCATCAACATGACTAGATCCTGGAACAAAACGTCTCGGTTTCTTTCACAGAACCCCTCTGCATCATATGACACCTACAAAAGTCAGTGATCCATAAAATATTTATAGAAAATTGTGTATCTAACAAAAATAATATTAAGTCATTAGATAATATTTACATTCAACAATTTGTTTGCTTGTAAAGTGTGTTGAAAGCTACGACAGTTATACATAACAGTTATAACACTGTAATACACACAGGGAACTAAGGAAATTTTCAGGTATAAATCGCATTTGCAGACAAGGTAAACAGTTTTTAAAAATGTAAATATAAGCATTAAATCATTATTTTTTGAAGATGCAGTCTCATAACTGCATTGATGTGTGCAAACAAGTTTTCATAACACGCTAATTCGTTACTAAATTTGTATAAACACACCGCTGCACTTATGAGACTGTATCTTCCAAAAAATAATGATTCACTGCTTCAGTGTTAGCATTAAAAATCATGTGGGGGAGTGGGTGTCAAAAGTTTCCTTACCTTCCCTGCATAATGATGGACAACAAAACCGATACTAGATCCCTGGTAGTGCTCATGGCTCCCTACCCCACTCGATAGTTTCTGTAACAAATGACGCCAACAGTTAGTAATCTGATACACAGTGGTATACAATATAAACAATACATCACTCAAGCCTTTATTGCTTCCAATGATTAGAATACAGATGTTAGATGATCTGCTATTATACACTAGTAATACATGTACAATGTATATAGATGAGTTGTAAATATTTCTGTGTACCTGCAGCAAGGTTTGATCCGCTCCCTCTGACACTGCATGCATCGTCGCACACACATCGTCCATGATACACATGATTCCAGGGGGCGCTTTACTCTCGATTAAATCACAGACAATCTTATTGTTAAAGTATTCGATAGGCGTCCATTTTATTCCTTCTTGTACATATTCTTCCTGTTTGTGATATAAACAATCTTAACATAAGCTGACATTCAATATGGCTGATCAATCAAATGTACAATAATAATAATGTCAGTCTCCCAGAGATATCCTGACACACAACAGATCACAAATATGTTTACAATAAATTAACCGAATTATTGTGTGGTCATGTGTTAGTGTCAACAATGTGACTATAGTGTCTAATTTTCAGAGAAACTGTCAGCCATTCCTCATCTGTATCATGTGTATGGATGGGTCTGTGGAATAAGTTTTGTATTTCAAAGTTTTGATAAACTTTTAAAAACATGAAGTGTTTCAGAATATTTTAGCCTGGTTTTACAGTGCAGATTCAACTTGTTGATCCATCATTAGACTTTATCAATCTGTGATGACTCATCACCAAATTGTTCCAATCTGTGATGTTCTTACCTGCTCAGCTTTTAATGTCAGTTCTATAAATATCTGTTGTAACTTCTCATTCACATAATTTATACAAAATTGTTCAAATCCATTCTTTTGAAATATTTCAAATCCATAGATATCTAGAATTCCAATGTTGATTTCCTCATAATCTTTCCTCATGGCTTTGTTCACTGACTGCAAATCACAAAAATTAAATTATGTAATTCTTTGTAAAGTGGTATTTCTTTACAAACAAAGCCCCAATCATGTTTTACCTGAACTTAATAATTCACTAAATGAACATTTATTTACAGGGTACATTGTATGTTTCCCCCTTAGTGAATTGAATGTGATATATCATACCATGAACCTTACAACATATGTACAGAGTGTACACGATTGGACAATCTGTACAGATACCTAGTACACATATAAATAATGCATAGGAAAAATCAAGGCATCAAATAACGAGAACCATTATCATACAAATGATAACATACAATATAACACTGATAAGGAAGCAGGTATGTTATAAATCCTTGGATCACATCAAGATTCACCATTTTACTGTTAATGTAATGGCCATCATCAACTGGCACTGTCCAAGAAGGATTAATAATCCACCTGGGGCTTCTTACCATATTGATGATATGACCTTGACCTTGGTCAATGATCTCAGATTAGGATCATGACACACCCTCTGGTCAAAAACAATCTGGTTGCTAAGTATGAACTGAACCTTTGAGATAACCTTTTTATAAAAGATATGGACGAGATATGAAAGTTGGACAGAGATACAGATGGTAAGATGGATTGACAGAATTATAGCGATAGACAGATAGATAGGGATAGACATGGACATGATGATTCCATTATACCCTTTCCTTAATAAATGCACTAGTTTCTGTGAGATTTAAGTAACTGTTACAAAATCTTGTAAAAAATGACAGTCTGTAAACTTGAAGAACACTAATAAATGAAGTAAAATTGTCCAATCATTATAAAAATGTGAAGGGCACATCTTTACATTGTATATCATGGGCAGTAAGTTTGACAAAATCATGTCAACAAACAGATAGCCAGAGAGAGAGAGAGAAAAGGTCATGGCAATTTCAATATACCTCCAAACTTTGCTTACTGGTATATAACTATAGGCTTTATAATGTACAAATTGCCATGATAATTACATGCATCTTTACAACTATAGAACATTCATAGCATCCAGAGAAGCAGACATACCCACATACAGTGGACAGAACCCCCAGTGACTTACGTTGACTAGAAAGTCAAAGATCCTTGAGTACAGAGTTTTAGACAGGGCGTCCCTCGTAAACTCGGCCTGTTCTACATTGTGAGTGACCTCAATTCTCTCCGTCTTTCCACCCCATTTACTGTCCATCGTGTGACTAGTTAGCTTCTGACGGAGAAATTCTGCATCAACAGCAAAAAGGTACGAGGGATACTGTAAAACTAGAAACAGGCATCAAATTCAGGGGATGTGTAAAACTGGGTAGGGGATAAAATCTCTAAGAACAAAATCTTAAATATCTATTGGAAATCAGAGTGTAGTAGACTACATCTTAAGGTAGTCATTGTCATACGCTTACAGTTAATGTTCTGAAAAACAGTCATCATTCTGAACTTGCAGTTGTTATTCTAAATAATAAATTAAAGTCACAATTATTATTTAGTGTTGATATCTATCTAAGTATACAGTCACTGCAGTGAACAAGTGTCATCATTCTGACCTTACACTCACTGTGCAGATCTTACTGACATCATTTGGAGTCACTATCATCATTTTAATTTTAAAGTTGTAACAATAAACTTACAGTCATCATTCTGAACTTTGGCGTAATTTCCATCCTCCACAAAATTAACATTTCCCAGATGTAGAAGGGCAGCCATTAGACTCAGAATGTCTTCATGATTTTCCTCAGGAATCCCTACTACACTCATAGCATGCTGTCAAGTAACAACAGGACAAGTATTATATGTCTACAGTGTTTATACAGTTAATGACAATTTAACAAGTTTAAATCAATCCATCTATGTATGAATATACCCATTCCTTAAAACATATGTACACTGTAAATATCATCAATTAAGTCTTTCTTTTGTGATTCATTTTGGCTTCAGAAGAAGCAATCATTGCAAAAAAAGATGCAAAAGTTTTTGATCATTGCCAAAACAATTCACATAACTTCCAATGAGAGTTAAGATAATTTTTTTCTTCAATGCTTGCCACTCATCATTGCCTTATAGCCAACAAAGAAAGCGTTCTATCTTTGGTTTGATCCACTGTCTTTATCTGAAGTCCAATGAGATCCTATAACTTCAAGTATATATAGACACTTACCATTGTATATAGACACTTACCATTGTATATAGACACATACCATTTTATATAGACACTTACCATTGTATATAGACACTTACCATTGTATATAGACACTTACCATTGTATATAGACACTCACAATTGTAAATAGACACTTACCATTGTATATAGACACTCACAATTGTAAATAGACACTTACCATTGTATATAGACACTTACCATTGTATATAGACACTTACCATTGTATACAGACACTTACCATTGTATATTGACACCTACCATTGTATATAGACACTAACCATTGTATATAGACACTTACCATTGTATCTTTGAACTCCTGTACATCGTCCGTTCCATCCACTTTATACGCCCCGCTCTGGTTCAGGTACATGTAATAATCTGGGCTAGTAAGACCAAGTGATTCTACAATAAAAATACTGATACATGGTATTTATGTATTGAAACTAGTTAGACCAAAAAAACTCCACAATTATCTGGTCAAATTTTACTACGTCAATCTACAATATGTCAATACAAATACATGTACATGTAATAATCTGGGCTACTAAGACCAAGTGACTCTACAATATGTAATAACAGTAACGTGTAACAGTAACATGTAACAGTAACATTTAACAGTAATGTGTAGCAGTAACGTGTAACAGTAACATGTAACCGTAACATAAAACAGTAACAATTACGTGTAACAGTAACATGTAACAGTAACATGTAACAGTTAACAGTAATGTGTAACAGTAACATGTAACAGTAACAAATAATAATAATGTGTAACAGTAACATGTAATAGTAACATGTAATCAATGGGGGAGGAACTCTGCTTCACCTTTCAGTCTGTTGTCAGCACCAAAACACATCTGGTAAAATATGTGGAAGTTTCGTTCATTCTGGTTTTGACTTACAACACGGGACTAGAAAATATAGAAAAATAAGTGTATGAAACTTACATTAATTTTTCTCATTTTACATCAATTCATTGTCAAAAGAAACTTAACCCTCTAGTGCCCAAACCCAATTATGTCAGTCAGAAAATTCTGACTTTTATAAATAAAACTTGCATCATCATTTCTAACAGGAAATCGGATAGTTTAACGCAATATCTCAATTTTTCTACATTTTACAGCTTGTAGCATATATGCTACATTTGGCATTACCACTTCATGTTGCATATACGATACAAATACTCGAATAATTCAAATTGAAAAAACATTTAACTTGCTAAAATATTTTAATAACTGACAACAATTATAAAACATAAACAAAAAACAGACTTAAAATTTTTAAGTATAACCAGCAATAGGTCAAACTAGAATAACCAATTGTCAAATCTGAACAACTCATATATATGGCACTAATGGGGAAGCATTGTTGAATGTTTCATTTTCATGAAAAGGTGTAAAACAGTTTCTGTCTTTGTTAGACAAAGATGAGCACACAGGCACCGGACATTTTAAATTTTTGTCATAATAGAGATAAATACCCAAATAATAGTAATACACGATGTACCCATCGCCGCCATCTTGGATTTATTTCAAACTGTCACATCAGGTGAAATTTCTACTTAAAACTCATTGGTTAATTATTTTTTTACCTTCTTAGTCTCCCGATCGGTCATTCAACATCTAAGCTTACAATTAATTAAACCAAAATGGTGCATTACACCTTACATTAATAAAAATCATCCTTCAACCTGCACCTACTGCCCTAGATATGAAACAAAAGGCTAAAGGGGGACGGAATTTTTCTGCATTGCGTCAGATATACTAGTATTTGAAATCGTATGGTCAGGTACCATGAGTTTGAAAATTGGAGTGGAGTAAGAAATCTATCAGGAGGAGCTTCCTCAGGTTTTCCCTTAAAATCAGTGTATGGGTCTTTGTACTGCTGGTTTGAGCAATTCCATTCCTGGTTTTGCAGCTGAGGTACATGTAGTACATCTAAATGGTCTGCATCTTCAGTTATTTCACATAAATTCAATTCCCTGAGAGGAGGATCACTATGACTTTTATACTATTTCTCTCCTTGGTGTAAGCTGCTTCCAAGGGCGGAGGGGGGGGGGGGGTGTAAATATTAGGAGTCAGAATCACATTCATGAACAGAGGAAGGCTTTTGATTTTTTTAGTTGATATAAAGTCTCAAAATCATGAGTCAGATGATTCACATTCACTGATAAGAAAATAAATAAACATTAGAAATAAACATCCAAAGTAGAAATGAATGATTTATTTGCAAAATACAGAATTATTAATGCAGAACCTGTATATTGATATCAGGATAGTTTGTGTTTTATTTAACTGTAAAGCAAGTGTTTAATGCCCAATGTTTCATATGTGATACATAGATTTACCTTAATATTATTCATTGATAAGAAAAAAATAAAAACAATCTTTCGAAATAAATTGTGTAGTATTTACTGTACATAACAATACACATCACAAACAACTGTTTATTTTTCAATATTCAAGTTATTTGCAATGTGTAAAATGCCCAAAATTTAAATGAGCTGTATTTTCTGTAAATGCCCGGTGTATCATATAATATACAAAAAAATAAATTCCCGATGTATCACATATGCATCACATCATTTCAAATAAATTTTTGCATTCAGTTATCTATTATTTTAGGGATTTTTCATACTCCATTCAATTATTTGATCCTTTTGAAAGATATTTTTTAAGTGTTCTTACAAATACTCACTATATGTACTCTAGAAATTGACTGAGGAAACTCTGGCTCTGTACAGTGTTATGTTCTTCATGGAGGCAGCCATGTTTGATAGGGTAAACAAGTCATGTGAGGTAGAGTTAGGTTAAAATCCAAAACTAAACTTTGCTAATATGATAGTGGAGAGTTCAAATCAAAGGGAGATAATTTATTATATACAATAATTATCATTGAGTATATTATCCAAGTCCATGTAGCATATATGCTACATGGGGCACTAGAGGGTTAACCACACACAAACACACAAATTTATTACATTTCTCAAGTTAGAATGAATCAAACTGTTTCTTTTATCTACTTGATGGAAATATTGCGTGTAATATGACAATATTATACACATGTAACTGAGAGACTTTGTTCACCTTTTCCAGGAGGAAGTTGGATATTTTCCCCCCATCCGGTTCTCCTCCGCGACTGAACTGGATCTCTACGTATTTGCCCTGAAACAATTCACACAAACTACTGAATAAAGTTGTTTCCTTGAACCTATCGCTTCCTTAAAACAATGGCGAGAATCCTATCATGTGTGAACTTTAAGCTCTGGATGGAATGTCACACAGCCGCAGTACTTACAAAACGACTAGAGTTATTATTGCGGACTGTCTTTGCATTTCCGAAGGCTTCCAACAAAGGATTGGACTCCAATATCACATCTTTGACTCGCTGTAAAATAATCAAAATTAAAACAATGACATAAAATAGTTAGCATTCATTAGTCAAGTTTATTTATTCTGCAACTATAATACCATGAATCATCCAACTCCTTCAACAATTAAATTCTCATACTCGGTATTCTTTAAAATAAAGATATTCATATCATTGAAAATCAAATAATCAGATGTTTACTAATGATTTTGGCAAATAAGGAAATGTTGTCATATTCATGGTATGTATTCTTTCCTCACAATTCTGTGTGCACGTAGTTATACAGCAATGTTAGCTTTTTCACCCACACTTTGAATTGGGCTTCTACTTATCTCATAATGCAATTCATTCATTTAGTTTGCAATGCAATAAGAGACACAACCCTAAGTTTTCTAGGACTTGCATTGCGTACATACCTGGACTTTGGGGCCACCTCCGGACACTTTGGCGATGAAGCCCATTATGAACTTGGCGGCTACTGTCTTCCCTGCTCCACTCTCCCCACTGAAACAAGAGACCTAGAAATCTCAAACAACAATAAATTAAGACAAAAGAATTTAGCATTTAATTTTTAGGAAAGATATAACATATAGAAATACATAAATCTTCTTAGGGAATGTCTAAGACAGTATATTTCCTGTTCTGTGTAAACTTGATCCAGTTTAAGGAGATTAAGACTACACAACATTATAACTCATCTGGCAAAGTTTGAAATATATATACTGGTCCTGATTAAATGGTGTCCATTCATAACACTCAAAACATGTAATAACTGGGTGAGGAACACAGCATTTTTCTAATTTTTTTAAAACTTAAACCATACATGCATGTGATAGAGTCTCATTCCTACTTTGCTGTTTGTTTATAAATCATATACTAAATTGTAAATAACATAAACAGTTGCAATAGATGGCATTGGCTGCGGGTTAAGCCTATGTTTGTCCTGCCCCACGAGCGGGCCCTCACCTGATGATGACACATTGATTCTCCATGTCAATCATCATGTTTCTGTACATATTGTCCGCCAGGGCGTAGACGTGAGGGGGGTTCTCATACTGGGCCTGAAACACAACAGACACAGATTGCAGCACACACTCATATAGCCCCTTATCAAGATGATTTTTCTGTAAGGTTTTTAATCTTCAGGTCTCCTTTTTGTCAAAAGCAAAATGAAATTGATTCTTGTGCTAGCAGTTATGGTACATTATGTTAATCAGCATCACTGCCTACGAAATATATTGACCGCGACTGAACAGAAAGGAAATAAAGATAGATATTTACAGCTCCCTGGTACATCTCCACCTCTCTGTCTGTGAAGATCTGGAGCTGTTTGAATGGATTGACTGACACCAACACGGGCCCAATATAGGTCTAAACAGCTAAGGAGAGTGTTATCCATTAGTCTGATGAGAGACTTTTAAAATATTGCGAAATACAGAGTTATGTTCCCATACTAGATCTTCTACAACATGTCATAAGAGCAATCTTTCCTTAAATAACGGGACAAAGATATCAATATCAACTCCTGACAGTTTTCACACGTGTAATATAAACAGGTGAGTTGTTAACAACAGCATAATATGAGCTAACAATTGCACTTCTAAACAATACAACGTTCAATCAAATTAATTCTCTCTCTCTCTCTTCCCCCCTCTCTCTCTCTTGTACACTCTTCTACGCATCAGCAAGTTGAAGGATACAAATATGGTGTCCTCCATGAACCTCTTTTTGAGGTTTTCGACGATGGATCCCTCCGAGATCTTCTGTAGGAGGACCATGTCGTCCACACCGCTCGTCTTAACATTGTGACTCTGCCAGTGGTAAGGCTAAAACAACACGACACAAGACATATAGGAAAACTTCTGACCACATCCTAAATAAATATATCATAATCATTTTAAAGACGCTCTATTTCTCATAAACTCTCGAGCTCTTTTCTATGACTGGTACACTGTACCACTCCTACTTGTACCCATTCCCGATATAATCTGTTATTTAAATATTCTCGGTTTTTTTAAGTTATCCCAGTCAGGTCAAGTAAGACGACCATTGGAGGTCTGTATAAGAGAGCTTTGTTACTACTATATAGTGTTTGCAATAAAACCATCACACCAAAATCCCGGAAACATATAGATATATGTCCTGCACATTTCTAAAAACACTCCATTGATTAACTTACCATGTTAACAATGAAGTCAAATTATGTAAGCATTGAAATTCTTCTTCATATATATATTTCCATCATTAATTGAAATCAGGGAGCTCCGTAAGTGAAGTTTAACGAATAAAATTAACGAAACATTGTTGACAGATGAACAGGAAATAGCACCTGTAGGTTTGAGCGTGCGCATGTGAGTTCCGAAAACTTGTGTGTCACAGGTATTTACGCGGGAAATTTAAACTATAATAATCGAAACATTCGCAGTAGAGCAATAGACAAACGAAACCAAAAAAAAAAAAAAAAAAAGTAAGATTTCATTGATATATAATTGACAATTCAGGGGCATTTGATGCTGTTACATAATCGCATGCTATTATAGTATACTATGAAGTTACATGTGTATACATGCTTCCTTTTATTATTTCTAACATACGTACGATTCTTGGCCGTTATTACATAATGACAAAAATAAAAGAAACTTCATATTTTAATAACGTTTCAATTAAGAAAAATTTCATTTAGAATAATATACATGTATGTAGCGTCTTTCATAGATCGATACACCATAGATATAAGTGCACCATATTTAAATCGTTTGAAGTTGCCGACTCGCAGAGTGACAATTATGGTATATATAACTACACACACTAATTAACGCAGATTATCATTTGTTTGGTGCCTATCTGTCCTCAAATTTGTTGGTACACAACCAGAGCATGTAAATTATTTATAAAAAGCAGACTGCACGTAGTTCTGTTCTTATTAATTCATTGCGGAAATTATATATTTTGTGAAAACCTACAGGTTACGATCAAAGTATGTGTAATTAAAAATTAAGTGTTTAGTGGTTTTTTATTAGCCAGTCATTATAACAAAAAAGTTTTGTAAATTTTATGGAATGTCCAATAAATACTTCCCATTTAAAAGAGAATTCCCATCCTTTACAGGTTGAAAGTAAAATATAAAATTATAAATATACAAATATTTATCTTAGATCCGGATCCCTATTTTTGTAATTTGAAACGTCACCAAAGAAAAGTTGTGCATCCGACAACATGTACATGTACTGCTATATATAACCAGATCGATAATGGACTCCATTACTTGTGTTTTGTTCCGGTAAAACAGGAAAAAGATTGTAGATGAATGATTTTTTCAAAATTGAAACCAGTGTTTCTCCTTATGTTTGATTAATCATTAAAATGACGAAAATATGACGCTTACAAATCCGAAAACTGTCGCCGTATTCAGTTAATAAAGAAGGAAACGGGTTAATTTTTACTTAAGCGGGAGTAGAATTTACTATATGAATTTAGGATTTCTCCAATTGTTTTATCTAAATCATTGATCCAAAATACTGAATTTTCTCATTTGATGGTTAGGTCAACAATTGAACTTAATGCCGAATGGAATAAGAAATGAAAGTGTTTTGTGGTGAAAGAAGTGACGGATGACAGTAAGTGTAAAAACAGCACGTGACACGAGCGCCCCATCAAAATAGTACAATGTATAACTCAATGAAAAAATAACACAGACAAGCCAAAGTCTTATTCCTCCCTGGCGACCATGTAATGGGTCACTGAGGCCGAGGGTCGACATATTAACTTTATTCCTGGTTCTTATCGGCGACAAAAACAAACTCAACCCCGCCCTGCTGAATTACACCTTCACTGATCTCAGGAAGTGGGACACTTTAATTCTCGGTTTATTTGTTTATGTGTACAAGCGTCATTATACACATGTATAGATCAATCTAGCGTGTGTGTAGTGATAAAAAGATACACAAGAATCATCGACTGCCTTTTCAGTATAGATATTAATCTGTGTGAGATTATTCACTTCCTGTGACTGCATGGAGATTACTGAGTATATTAATAAGTTGTACCAGAGCTAGTTTTTTTATCATACACATGTACTATGTACAAATATACACGAAAATGAAAATCCCCATTCAATCGTTACTAAGTATATCATAGAAAACATAACAGAATTAAACAGAAATTGAGTTGTTAATTGACAGCACAGTGTTTGTAGTCAGATATAAGGACTATGGTACTAATCATTATTAACCAATTAATGTTGTGTAGGACTATTGTACATGTATATTAGTTTCTCTAGTCAGTTGTTGCTGCGTATGACTTTTGTTACGAGTCATTTTAGTCAGTTGCTGCTGTAAAGGACTATTGTACTAGTCATTCTAGTCAGTTGTGTTTGTATGTGACTTTTGTAAAAGTCATTATATTCAGTTTATTGTTACAAGTCATTTTAGTCAGTTGCTTCTGTAAAGGACTATTGTACTAGTCATTCTAGTCAGTTGTGTTTGTATGTGACTATTGTAAAAGTCATTATAGTCAGTTTATTGCTGTAGAAGACTATTGTGCTATTCATTATAGTCAGTTGTTGCTTATAGGACTATTGTAACTAGTAATTCATGTCAGTTATTGCTGTACAGGACTATTACACTAGTCACTCTAGTCGATTGTTACTATGAAAGACTATTGTTCTAGTCATTAAAGTCAGTTGTTGCTGAGTATGACTATTGTACCAGTCCCTTTACTCAGAGGATTATTGTTACATCATTTTAGTCAGTTATTGCTGTGAAGACTATGTACTAGTCACTCTAGTCAGTTGTTGCTGTAGAGGACTATTGATACGTCATTTTTGTCAGTTATTACAGGACTATTACACTAGTCACTCTAGTCGATTGTTACTATGAAAGACTGTTGTTCTAGTCATTAAAGTCAGTTGTTGCTGAATATGACTATTGTACCAGTCCCTTTACTCAGAGGATTATTGTTACGTCATTTTTGTCAGTTATTAGTGTGAACGACAATGTACTAGTCCCTCCAGTCAGTTGTTGCTGTAGAGGACTATTAATTTTACTAGTCATTCGTTGGCTGTATAGAAATGTCATACGTGTTTTAAAGTTATTTATGTTGCATAGAATGTTATACATGTCTTTATAGTTATTTATGCTTTATAGGAATACTAGACCTGTATCCTAGTCTGTGTAGTCATATGACGTGTATTGGACTAGTATCCTAGATTTTGTTGCCATGTGATGCTGGATAGGCATACGTTTGTTTAGTATACAAATCTCTGTAGTCATGGGCTGGTGTACATGTATATGACTAGTGCAGTAGTCTTTGTAGTCATTTACTGCTATATATAACTAGAATACATGTTTTTTAGTCATATACTAATGCTGTAGGAAAAAAAGTCATTTTGTGATTTTTTTTTTGTGCTGTATTGAAAGATAATCGATCTATTTATTATCGTAAATTGCTGTTCTGTAGGAGTGATATACTAATTTTCTTCAGGTTTTCACTGCTGTAAAAGAGTATATACTAGTTGAAATTGACACCCCGAGAAAACTATTGTCAATGGTTTTAGAGGGGTGTCAATATATAAATAGTGCCTGTTTGGGAGGGTAACAGTTGAAATTGACACCCCGAGAAAACCATTGTCAACCGACGCGAAGCGGAGGTTGACAATGGTTTTCGAGGTGTGTCAATTTCAACTGTTATCCTCCTAAACAGGCACTATTTATTTTGTTATACTGAATGTCTTAATTTTAAAGAAAACATCACTGCTTTAAGATAGGAATAACGTGAATTCTAAGGCGAACCGTACGCGCGTGATTTTCGCGCATGTTACAATTCGTAATGTTACCCGTTGCTAAGTGCGTTGCTAACGCTGAGGGTAATAGAACAGATTATGAACTGCGTCTAAACCAATCAGATTTCAGTATTTAACATGAAAGTATAACAATTTCAACTGTTACCCTCCCAAACAGGCACTATTTATTTTATTATACTGAATGTCTTAATTTTAGAGAAATTATTACTGCTTTTACACAGAAATGACGTGAATTTTACGGCGAACCGGTTGAGAACTGGTATATAAATGTATTCGCTCCTGTATATGACTGGTACACTTGTCTTTGTTGTCATTTGAGTCTTCACAGGATTGATATCTTAGCCTTTGTAATTATTTGTAGATGTTTAGAAACAGTATACCAGATTATGTAATCACTAGACTCGTGTATAGTCTATGTGGTCAGCTGCGGCCGGCTGTTTAAGACTTCTATACTAGTCTTTGTAGTAAATTGCAATATACTAGTCTTTGTCGTCATTTGCTGCCATTTTTTACTTGTCTATCATCACATATGAACACTCTGCCGAGGTCACGTTTTCGCGTTCGATACTTTCTTTTCACCCATGGTTTTAATAAATGTATATTATCTATAGGCAATGGTCTAGCGTTTGGTATATATGATTTTGTTGGAAATTCTAGCTTAGACGAGTGAAAAAGAATCCCAATATCACAGGCATAATTACCCGACACAGTGATGCATGCATAATTATCCGACACAGTGATGTATTCATACGCCGAATTTGGCGTCGGTGCAGTACATGAGATGGAGAGCAAGGAGACTGGGTTACTAAGGGAAACAGGATCGTTCAGAGGGTTCCACGTAATGGTCCCAACTAAATAATGCTGTTTTCACAAACAGTTTCAGTCTAGTATTAACTTGGTTCTACGAATCATCTACAGCCATGGCTTGCTGAATGGTTAACAATATTTGGGGTATACATTCTATTTGTTTTGAGGACGGATGGTTCTCCCTGAAGTCCGGAATGACTGGTCGTTGTTGATGTGAGGGTATGGCTGGCACCAGTCTTTCACCCTCTCTGTGATGGTCTGATACACTAGCTTCGTCTGGTTGTTCAAGCTCTTTATCTTCCCGGGGGGGGGGGGGGGGGGGGTAAATTCTTCAAATCCTCGTTGTTGTACCCGCTAAAGTTCTGGATAAGGATGCCATACATTCCACCCATACTTTAGTTCTTGCTATTGGGTTGTTTTCCAGAGAGCCTCAAGTTGAGTTGACTCGGTGGTGGTGGTGGTAGATAGGCAAGTATCTCACTTTAGGCCTCAAATTGATACCAACAAAGAACTGATTGATGGAGCACGATGCGGGATGGTACTGTCCAAGTTGTACATGTCAAATTAAGAGCGTTTGATTCGACTTGGCACCAGCTACTTAAATCAACAAAAGTTGTGGTTACTATTTTTCAAGGTATGTAGCTAAAAAGGAGTACTAGTACTTATTTTACCGACCAACCTACTGATTTTTACAAGTGTATAGTTAGCTGGCCTTGGTATCGCAGGTTGATTCAAAAGATAGCAAATTAGGGTCACGCTGCGTGTCCGCGAGTTATTCACTTGTTTGAGAGGACTAAGTCAAAGATATCCGAACAGGACAAACCGCGGAAGGACAAGACACATAACGATGGAGCACATAACACTGAGGTAACTCTCTAAAGCGATGACGTAACGCTGACCAATAGGATCTCGGCAATAGGTCTCACATCCAGCGACTGACCACCCGTACCCCACCGACATCCCCGGGACTCACCTAGCTCTCCCTCAGCCCACCCAATGTGACTCCCCCTTCAACATTGGATTAGAACGCTATATCGGGGTTTTACATTTCAAAAGGAAAATGGGATATGAGGAAAATGATGTTTGTGCAAGTTTAAAGCGTTTGACAACAGTAAGGAAGTTCATATGACCTTCTCCTTTCAAGCATTTATTTCCTAACACTTTCAAAAGCGTAAGAAGGAGTATGCAGTAAACTTCTAACAAGTTACACCGCCGATCATGAAGCATACATCACAGACAAAATGAGAGGAACGTTAAGGAGGAAGCAACTCACCGCCGCCATATCTGTCCGTGTACCTGCCCGATTCGGTCACTCTAGCATTATAGTCCCACTCTGATCAACTCATAAAATCACAGCATCAGTCAATAAAACCCCTGGTGAACAGTTTCTTGTCCCGAGTCAACATGGGGGATGTGCTTGAGGCGACCTCAGAGCGCTTGTCAATGTCCAACTTCCGATACGAGTCTCATACGGAAACTGAGTCACAACCCTGTGTACTTGTTCTCCCAATCCAATCTGTCTCAATCTTATCAAGGCCCAGGAAATACTTCCTCAATGAGTTTTACTGAAGGTAATACAGCCGCAGCAGTCCGTTCTTATTTGGTTATGGCAGCAATACCTTATTTACTTCGGAATTAAAAATAAACCCCTTAATATAGAAGAACACTGAGAAGATTGATTCACTACTAATTATTTGACGTCACACTAAACAAGGAAGCTTAACACTGACGGACGGATCTTTTTCCGCGTGTGATCTGTATATACATGTACATTGTATGTTTGTTTATCAATTGACCCCCAGTGCCCGATGTGTGCCGAATGAGGGGAGGGGGGGGGGGGGTATATGTAAGGAGAGGTTGAAGTGGGTTTTTTTTCCGACAAAAATAATAATTTTAATATTGATTCGATACGTTCTTATGACGTCAATTCAATTCAATTCAATTTATTTTCACTCAAACCGTCAACATGACGGTACATGAGGTACACACACATATATATATATATATATATATATATATATATATATATATATATATATATATATATATAAATATATATATATATATATATATATATATATATATATATATATATATATATATATATATATATATATATATATATTTACAAATGTATGTATAGAGTCAGAGGTACATGTACAGTACAAATTAGAGAGAAAAAAAATATGAGAAAAAAGTACAAATGTTCAAGGAGGACAGACTGATTCAAAAATTTCATTTATAAATAAACAGAGTTTTTTGAGTTTTTTAAGTTTTAAAGTAGACAATAATTCACAAAATTTAAAAGTGTTTGGTCTCACACAAAATCTAGGTTCCAAGTATTTTTGTCTAATACATGAAAGAGCATTACATTCTAATATAAAGTGCATTTCATCGGCTATTTGATTTTTATTACATAATGTGCAACATCTTTCATTAAGAGGAATGCCTAACCATCTACCAGTTTCTACAGGAAGTTGGTGATTCGACGTATGGAATTTAACAAGAATTTTTCGAAGTTTTGATGGCAGAATACTCAAATATTTTTCATATCCAAAAATAAATTTGAAAGTTCTATATATATGACCTTTTGAAGAATTTGCAATATCAGCCGACCATTTCTGCACAAACTGGTCTTTAAGCCTTTGCTTGACAGCATTTGTAATCCAATTAACATTTACAGTACATTGTTCATTCCAAATGTTTGAAAGACCACACTTATTAAAAATAGAGTGTATACAATCAATCCATGGGTTTTTAGAAAAGTCATTATTATATTGATTCAATAAGTATTTGTAAAGTACATGAACAATTTTATTTTCTGGCCCGGTGAACAATTTTGCCCAGTATACTATTCTAGTATATATATTAACAGATAACGGAAACCTTCCGGTTTCTCCATAAACCATGTATGATGGGGTACAGCTTTTTAAATTCAGTATATGTTTCAAAAATTTCAAATGAATACGTTCTATAGTTTCTATATTTTCAAAGCCCCATAATTCACATCCGTATAATAATACCGGCATTTGTACGTATCAATTGAACCCCAGTGCCCGATGTGTGCCGAATGGGGGGGGGGGGGGGGGGGTAGATGTAAGGAGAGTGTAACTGATGTGTCCGGGTAAGGGTGGTCGTGTGATCTGTATGCAACAAAAAAGTTAGTGTGAAGGGTAGTCGCTTGTCTGAATTTTTATTGGACAAAAAGTGAAGGGCTAGGGCTGTTGATAGAGGCCCTCAGGGGGTATTAGATGCACGATGTGCAATGTACCTGATTTGTGTGTCGGTATGTGCACTTTGTTGTACACTAACTATCTGGAGGGTTGGGGGGGGGGGGGGGGGCTTTCACAATTGACGACCATTTATGTGTGTTGGCTTTGACCGACCTCTTAGAATAAAAGGTGTATTTTATGACTTCTGTGACTGTGGGAGGGTGTTAAGTGATCTGTATGTTTACATAGGGAGAGAAGGCTGAGATGATTATTGGAATTTGTACGTAAAGGGGAGGGGGAACATATCTGTACTACATTAAAATAAAAGACTCGAATTTTTGGGCTTTAATACCCAGAAATCGGAAGAGTACTGTCTTTTGGTTTAAATATTTTAAACATCATTGGTACTTGAAGATTACCAATTCGTTTTTATTATTTCTTAATCAGGATTCGCTAAATAAATTTATAATCAACGAAAATTCCTTTAAAAAATCCGGTAATCATTTGGATTTTTTGGATTTTACAATCTCGTGCATGCGAAATACATTCACGCTAAATCACGGATGGCCCTTTAGTTTTTGCATGGATAGACTCAGAAACGATATTACAAATACTTATGAAGTAGCGTTACTATTGGGCGTTGTACCAAGAATAACAATACTAATGATATATATATATATATATATATATATATATATATATATATATATATATATATATATATATATATATATATAAATCTGATTTAGGCATTGAGGAGACCATACCCTAAAATGTAGTTTAGGGAGACAATATACAAAATTTTTATATGTGCATATTTTTTATTGCAAATAGTCATTTAGAGGTCTTCAAGATTCAAATAACTTTACATGTGTTTTAATTTTTCAATATATCTTGTCCTTAAAAAAATACAGCAAAAATGGTCTCCTTTATATTTTGTTACTCTCTCATAAGGCTTAAGGAGACCGTGCATATATTTTCATATATATTTTTTATGGCTTAAGTAGACCATTCTTTTTTCCCATAATTTTCATGATTTGCAAGTGCTCTATCATTTTTTATCGCCACGCAACATAGAATTAAGATATAATGCAAGGTCACTGTGTACATGTGCATGTATATGTAAGCTTTGTTAATATCTCACATAGTTGATGGTGTGGACTTTTAATATTCATAGATGGTCATTTAGAGGTCTGTGGAATGGCAATAATCTCACATCTGTTTTAATTTTTCATTACTATTAGCCCTTAAAAATATACTATATTGTCCCTCTAATATTTTGCTACTGTCTTATGCGGCTATGGGATACCGATAATACATTTTTATTAATATTACTTAATTAGGGTTTAGGTAGACCATTCTTTTTTTTTAACCATAACATTCGTGATTTGCAAGCCCTTTAATTTTCACTGTCCGGTTTTTTTTCGCATGTCACGAAATTTGCGAAAATGGGGAAAATATGTAGCATTTTAAATTTGCGTCCCTACTGAAGATTATCTTCTCAATTCAATTCATTCTACATGTATCCTAATGTGTTTTAGAATTTCACATTAATAAATGAAAAAAAAAAACATTTCAAGTTCATGAACAAACTTTACTAATCATCAAAACTAATTTCAAATAGATTTCATTTATAATTTATGGACCAGGGTGTAAACATTAGTTCAATTTTGAAAGTTTAAACAATTAATCATTTCAAATTTATTAATAGAGCAATCATTTCCATTCAAAATTCAGTGTACATAACATGTCCATTATTTTGGTGAACTTGCAGTTCAATTACAACAGTTTCATTTTTTTCTGTGCAACAAAATCATGTATGTAAGGATCTGTAAATTTATGAAATCAAAATATTCATAATCTATTTTCAACCTTCATATTTCAAATTTCATACATTTCAAGAAAATAAAGCTTTTAAAATTGATTTACTTAATATTCTTCACAATTCATATATAACAATAAAAAAAGGTGATCAAAGATCACGTATTGAATGAACCATTCATTAATAAATGTTAATGAATAACATTGATAATAAGTACACATGTAAGAAATTGACAACGTTTAAAAGTTACTCTGGGAGCAAAAATGACTGATCAAATGCATGGCAAAAAAAATATTAAAGGACGAACAGGATTATGCAGCTAAAAAAAATTCAAAATTTTCAAACATAAAGACATTAGGATGTCGTCTGCAATACATATCACGTTTAGGGGCCACTTTCTTGCCTTATAAGAAACAAAGGTAATCACAGATTACAAAGCACCGAGACGAGGCATCACCTTTATAAAGCATCACCTTTATGAGACCACCTTTATCATATTACCTGAAAATCATAGTTAATGATCTTGGATATCTATGGATACTGTTTCGAAACAATATCATATTACTATATCATATGTTAAAAAATTGGATAATAATCATATGTTCATTTCATATATTAACATAAGATACACACATATAATAATAAAAATAAAATACTGTAATAAATAATGATGCAATATGATATTGTAACATATGATATGACATAGTGTCATGTTAAATACATTATTGCATTTGATCACATAATACAATATCATAATATATGATACAATGTCATATCACATAATACATCACAATTTTGTAACACATTATATTATATTGTATACTTAAGTATGATATTGTATGATATTATATCATATTTGATACATAATATGATATTGTATCATAAGATACAATATAACTTGATTCACCATTGTATCAAATCATATGATACAATATCATGTGATACAGTAATATATTATATAATACAATATCACTTTATACAATATCGTATCATATGTTACAATATTATATATTCCAATATCAAATAATACTATTTCATGTGATAAAATAATATATTATATAAACCAATATCATTTTATACAATATCATATCATGTGATAAGATATTATATATTACAATACAATATTGTATCATATTATACCATATTAAATATGGCAATATAATATGAAACGATAGCATGTGATAAAATAGTATATAATACATTATCATTTTATACAACATTGCATCATAATAAAAAATACTTTACATTACAATATAATGATACAATATCATATCATTATGCACAAAAATATTGATACAATATCCTACTAACTTTTTATAATATAATATGTGATATAACATTGTATCATATAAAACAATAGTGTATCAAATCGGACAATACTATATCATATGAATCATGTTATATCATTTAACAACAAACACATCTATCAATCAGGTTAGAGTGAGGTAGGATATTCTTTTTAAACATCCTTGATAATAGAGATCAGGATCTGAAACTGAAGCAACCTCTATGATTCATTTATATTATAGTTAAATTAACTATGCAAGCTATTGTCTATAAATCATGTGACCTGTTCCAAAATAACTAAACCTCATCCAGCATCCAAAACCTATGACTCAGATTCGACATTCAAGCCTGCCAGATGCATCAGTATCATAAGACGCATCATCAATTCAAGTTTGGTTAAGTTAGGACCAGTCATTACTAAGATATATTTTTAGCATCCTTGATTATGAAGATCAGGCTCTGCATCTGAAGCTACCTTTGCAATTCATTTATATTATAGTTAAATCAACTTTGCAAGTTTGAAATAGTACTAAATAAATTTAATATATAACCTGTTCCAAAAAACATAAACCTCATCCAGCAACCGAAACCTATGGCTAAGATTCAGCATACAAGCCTTTCAGGTGCATCAGTATCTTAAGATGCATCATCCATGCAAGTTTGGATCGGTAGTAATTTAGAAATTGCTATCAAAGGCCACCTGCACCAAAAACTTTAACCTGTTCCAAAAACCTTAACCTCCAGCATCTAAAATTCATTGCCCAGATTGAGCATCCAAGTTTTTCAAGTTCATAAAAAGGTCCAGATGCATCATCCATGCAAGTTTGGTGAAGATAGGGCAAGAAATAACTAAGATAAAGGACCTGCAACAAAAACTTTTACCAGGTCCGGACGCCAACGCCAGCAGTATAGCATAAGTTCCCCCGAACTTCGTCTCGGTGAGCTAAAAATAAATTATCATACATGCCCTACGTCTTGTTGTTACATTACAGTTACATTATATGTAAAATGATGAGATTCATGTTTGCTTTTTCATTGATTTCATTTCATTTAATTTTTTAAATGTCCTAAGTCTTGTTGTTTTTCTCTCGTTGAAGATTTTAGATCTAATCTTCAAAAATTTGGTCCTCTCATCAAGCCGTTCCAATGAATACATTTCATGTTTTACCAAAAACTCCTGGATTTCTCTTTTACCTTGAAAGGATTTTAAAAATAATATGAACAATCAGAATTATTATATTGTTACATATTCATGTAAAAAGGATAATACCTAGTATGTATAGATTCAAGGCATACCATACTCTGTATGGTTTTTGCTTCCACTACTTCTTGCTGAATATTTTGATTTTCATAAATACATTCATGCTCGAACTACATTCATCCACTTATATGTCAAGATTATCTGTTTTGAAATGCCCCCTCGACCGCTTTAGGCTTCAATACACAACCCAAAATAGAAAGCCTATAGGGATTTTGCATTGCATCGGCCATGAAATAGCCTAGATGACATAATTGAAAAATTGTACGAGGTATTTCAAGTGGGTTCCGAATGGTGAAAAGATGTAAACATTTCACATTATAAATCTCCATGAGAAATTTGTTTCTATTCCTGTAACGGTCACCTGAGTAGCATATAACCCATACACAAACTTGTCGAGGAGTCTCATATATGCATTTAATTAATTAGGTTTTATTCTGGAGTAGAAAAATTATAAATTAGTAATGACGGCCACCTCCCTGCCTGAAATCTTTCAAAAAGAACTGTGAAACCTACAATTTTGGCAAAAAACTTAAAAGATCATGAATTCAGTTTCCTTTCAGGTGTGTGGGAGTAAAAAGGATAATTTTTTAACAGGTTTTTAACACCTATACATCCATTTTGGCCCTGCCCTAGAGTTAAAACCCATACTCCAGGGGACATGAAAATTAAAATTTCAGTAGAGGACTTCCTGGTAAACATAATTATAGGTCAGTTTTTTATACAGATGTGTGAGAATAGAGAAGAAAATGTTATAACATTATATGCATTAACACTATATTGCCTCCCCCCTCATGTCCTGAACCCCTGACCCAGGGGCCATGAATTTTACAATTTAGGTAGAGGAGTTAGTGGACATCGTAACCATGTATTCAGTTTTTTGCCCACATGTGTGGGAGTAGAGAAGAAGATTTTTTAAGATTTAAAACATTTTACTATATGGCCATATTGGCGCCACCCTAGAGCCTGAACCCCTGACCCGGGGGTCATAAATTTCACAATTTTGGTAGAGGGCTTCATGGACTTTATAACCAGATATATATATACATATATTTATATGGGAGTAGAAGAGAAGATTTTCTAAGATTTAATACATTTTTACTATATGGCCATATTGGCCCCACCCTAGAGCCTGAACCACTGACCCAGGGGTCATGAATTTCACAATATGGACATCATAATCATGCATTTAGTTTTAACAAATATATATGGGGTAGAGAAGAAGATTTTCTAAGATTAAATACATATATACTATATGGCCATACTGGCCCCATTCTAAAGCCTGAACCCTGACCCAGGGGCCATGAATTTCACAATTTATGTAGAGGGCTTCATGGACATTATAACTATGCAACCAGTTTTTTCCTAACATGTGTGGGAATAGAGAAGAGTATTTTTTAAAATTTGGCTCTTTTTTTGCAAATTTGGCCCCACATGTGGCGCCCCGGGGGTAGTAGAGCCATGAATTTTACAATTTAGATTCCTCTCACCATAGAGATGCCTCACATCAAAAATCGTAATAATCAGCCCTGTAGTTTTTAAGAAGAAGTTAAAAATGTAAAATTGTTAAGGCACGATGCACGATAACGGACAAAAACGGATTGCAATAAACTCAGGTGACCTAAAAATTGCTAATTCATCAAATTGTGGATAGATAGACCAAGCAACAAAGATATATCACCTGAGCTGCTTTTAGTCTTCTTGGCTGCAACTGGGCTTGCAAGAACTTTAGTTCCATTATCATCTTCGATCTCAAAGAAGCACTCTGTAATAACAATATCATGAATATCTTACTTTGCAAATACTAAGGACAGGCATGCATAAAACGTAATGAAAAGAGCAAACATTATGGATGGGTTTTAATTATTAAACGATGCAAATCAATGTACCATTGTCATCTTAAAGAAAGAAAGAAAATTATTGAGAAAAGTTTTTATCATTTCAATAATATGACTTCTATTACCCCCCCCCCCCCCCCCCCCCCCCCCACCACTACCACACACAGATTCACACAAATAAAAAAAAAGACTGATCACCTTGTGGTGTAACATCCGATGCATTTGCATTTCCACTCTCGCAGGGTTTGGACATCAAATCTTCTTCAGTCACATGTGATTCAGGTGCTGTACTTGGACCTTTAGGATTGTGCACATGTAACTCCGACACTCACCCTTTTAGATAAAATTTCAAAAATGTATACAAATACAAAAATTATTTAATGAAGAAAAAAGAAAAAGAAATACATACACAGTGATTTACCACACTAAAGCACTGCCCATATGCAAATGTGGGGGTATTTTACCCAGTTTTAAGCTTAAGTGTAAATTTTCCCTTACATGTAAATAATCCCTTTTACAGTATTGAAAGTGGTACTCAGCAAATGTTATTAAACACTTTACATTTTCATTACTATCTGAACATTTCTTGAAAGTCAAATGGAATTGTGCACTACAGCCTCTGTCACAAGTCACAAGGAAATAACTCCATCTATACATTGTCATTCAAAAGCCAGAAGCCTAACACCTAGCTGCAATAATGTAGCCCTCTCCTGTTTTTTAGCTCACCTGAGCTGAAAGCTCAAGTGAGCTATTCTGATCACATTTTGTCCGTCGTCCGTCTGTCCGTCTGTCTGTCCGTCCGTCCGTCCGTCTGTAAACTTTTTACATTTTGAACTTCTTCTCTAAAACCGCTTATCCAATTTCAACCAAATTTGGCACAAAGCATCCTTATGGGATGGCGAATATAAATTGCAGAAATAAAAGTACGATCTGTATTCAAAGCGGAGAAAACCTTGAAACTGTAGAAAAAGGGGGGTACATTTTTAAAAATCTTCTTCTCAAGAACTACCGAGGCAAATTCAACGTAGTTTAGCATAAATTATCCTTATGGGAAGGAAAATATAAATTGCAAAAATTAAGGTCTAATTCAGTTTCAAGTCTGAGTTATTACGAAAATAATGATAAAGGAAAGGCGTGTTTCAGCTTCGGTTCGGTTCGGCATCCGGTAAAATGGGTAGGCAAGACTTGGCCTGGTCAAAACAAAAGATTGGCAGTTATTAATCTGCCAATCTCATTAAAATTTCAGGATATTTGATGGGCCAGTTATATTTGTATTCGCTGTAAATATTGCCGCAAAATAATGCGTATTTGGAATTGACGATTGCCGATCTACCCCGGCTTTTAATTTGCCACGGCCCGGGTTTGCATACCCATTTTACCAAGACTCGTATTCCATACTTCTAAAACGAGGTTCTTTGTTTAAAGCAGCCATGACATTATACGAAAAAGGGTCGATCTGACTATGATGAATTTGCTTGTTTATGCAACAGTTCGTGTATGAAGGGAAATTTTTGAAACATGCAAAATATATTGGTGCCGATTTTGTGAAGTAAATTGAGGCTAAATATTTCAATGCGTTGACAGATTTCACACATGACGTTGGTGTTAGCTAGGACTGATTTTCGTTTCGTATGCATTATTTATGCTTTGTATTTTAACCCGGGAACTCTCGTATTTCGTGATTTTTACGTATCAATTCAAACAGAGACTTCGGTAGATCAAACAGTTAACTCTTTACCTGCGCAAATTAAGCAAAATCTGATGTATCAAAAAAGTACTGAAATACAATTCATTCTATCGGTAATTCGGCATTATCTTTTGCGTAATGGTAGATTAATGCAATAGGTTTTGTTGAGATCGATGCTCGGCATTTTCTCGAGTTTATTCAGTTTAAATAGAGTTTGATATCGCTGAAGGAAATATGTAGGTATATATACATGTGTTACAGTGTATATATGATTCATTTCGAAAAAATAAATTGTGTTCTTTATTTGCTATAGTGCATGCATGTTTCTTGTGTTTAATTGTTTACAATTTCTATTTACTAACCATATTTGAGTGTTAAGCTTCGAATTATAAGCAATTAAGATACAGAGATTTGCTCACAATTCTATGTTTGTACACAGATCTTAAAAACTAAAGATTAAAAAAGTAAAAAATTTGTCAATATTTATTAAGAAAATTTTCAAAGTCTGTTCTTCCAGAAACCAATTTTAACAACTTATTGTACATGTATTGTAAACTTAACCTTTTTTCGTCATTATTACTCCTACTTTACATGTGATCCTTGACTGTGTTTGTGTACATTTGTATAAACTGATTTTGAACCTTAAATACCAATGAACTGGTCTTGAGTGAATAAAAGAATTGAAAATCTTAGGCCATTCTTTTTTTCCATTTTTAATGGTGAATAGGAAATACCAAGTTAAAAATCTTAAGCTGAATGTAATAAAGTCATGTCAACAAAATATGACTCAAACCTAGGGAAACTGTGAGCTCTGTATCTTGCTTATAATTCTACGATTGACGCTGAAATTTTGGTTGAACATTAGAAATTCTATATGAATTAGAGTATGTTAAATACTTGAACAAAAAAAATAAAAGAATGATATTCTGTATATACCTACTCTCTGGGGTCCCCTCATTATACAATAAATAATGTGAAATCTACATCAATTTTGATAGTTTTTCAGACACGAGTAAATAAAAACGACATCTTTAAAACAGTTTCCATAGTTTTGACACATTTCTGTTATGGGGATAAAATAATTATCGCTATTCCTAAGAAAATATCACAGCGGAAAATTATCCTGGTTTGTACGCGAGGTAAATAACAGTCATTTAATTATAATGGAAAACAAATTAAATTTTTGAATGTTTTAATTTGAGGAATTGAGCACATTGAGGTACAATTTTCTTCTTCACATCTATACATGAAGGATTTTTTAAATAAAATACAACTATTATATATTTTTTTAAATACAATAACAAGTAAGTAGTTGATGAAACAAATGTACCTATATGCTCTCATATATTTTGATCGCTTTACAAAGTGTGTGGGGGGGGGGGGGGGGCAGAACGAAAATATAGGGAATTGGAAGTTAACAACTTAACAGTGTACCCCTACCAAATGTTTAGTTTTATATCTTGCGTAGGATTTTCTTATTCTGGTAAAAAATAGTATTTCATGAAGGTACAATGTCAAAGATTACGTGTATGCAAAAATAATTGTAAAATTCGAATACTTGACAATATTTATTTTTTGTTATTCTACCGAGGGACCATATGGCACAATATCTTTTGAACGCCAATTGTTGCTCAGGTGAGCGATGTGGCCCCATGGGCCTCTTGTTTTTTGTTTTTTTGGGGGGGAGGGGGGGGGGGGGGGAGTAAACATCAGTTATAAAAAATCGGAGAGGGCTACATTGTTGCAGCTACATATGTATGACTATCCTATTATCAAACAAGAAAAACATTCACAAAATAGATTGAAACAAACCTATCAAGTTAACTTCTTTCATCACAGGAACTGAGAGAGGGAAAACAATGGTATGGAACTGCAAAAGATCAAAGAATCGTTATTGCATAAATAAAGTTTAAAACAAGAAATCTTTTAAAGAAACAGTTGCCCCTTTTGTGGCTTTATCAATCTTAAAATGATTACTTTCTTTCACAAGTCAAAATTAATTATTCTTACTAGACTTTGACCCGTGCGTGCACGGGTTGACATTGCATATGATATCGGACATTCACTACATCGACGCACCGTATTGTTTACAATTACAGAACCAAGCTTTAAGCCTACAATAATGCTATTAATTTCACTACACTCTGCTTAGTTATAATAATCTGACAGGAATGCCTCCCATATACCCGTAATGTAGCAGAAAATTGCAGAATCGCTCCGAATCGATTTTTGAGAAAAATAATGAAGTTGTATTGAAAATAACAGTCAAATTATTCATAACAAACCATTCTGAGGCTGTAAATACTTTTCATCTAAATATTTAATTCATATTATTGAAGGAATCAACACTTTTTTGCTCGCTTCAAAATTACACACCATGTTGATATTCGGATCTCTTGGGATTTTACTCTAACACAGTGTATTTATATTTAGGAATATATAGGAGAATTTATTACATCCATTACATTCCACTCATATCATGGAAATCAAATGCATTATCACAGCATTAGGGAGACCAGACAAACATGTTAATTGTTATACATAATAACGTTGCAACTTTGATTCTAATTCATTTACTTTGTTCAAAATGCTCACTGTTTTCTCTGAGGTTCAAGATGTCCTGTTTTTCCATTGCGTTGCGGCTAGCTCTCAATAAATCTGTGGTGGACTCTGTATAAAAGTACTAATATATTGTATTGTAAATACAAGCTTCAACATTTACTTTTTAAATCATTGCAAATTTTATTCCTTATGACTAATTAAAATAAATATTACAAATATATTACTGGTACATCCATTACATTCCACTCATATCATGGAAATCAAATACATTATCCCAGCATTAAGGAGACCAAGCCCCAGGATCACATAATAACATTGCAACATTTAGTTTAATTCATTTACCTTGTTCAAAATACTCAGTGTTTTCTCTGTGGGTCAAGATGTCCCGTTTTCCCATTGTGTTGCGGCTAGATCTCAATGAATTTGGGGTGGACTCTGTAAAAAGTACCAATATATTGTATTGCAATTTCAAGTCTCTAAGTTTACTTCTTTATATCATTGCTAAGTTTATTCCTAATGATTAATAAAAATAAGTATAACAAATATATTACATCCATTACATTCCACTAATATCATGGAAATCTAATGCATTATCACAGCATTAGGGAGACCAGACAAACAATTTTATTATACTTTCATGTTAAATGTTAAATACTGAAATCTGATTGGTTTAGACGCAGCTGGTAATCCGTTCTATTACCCTCAGCGTTAGCAACACACTTGGCAATTGGTAACACAACGAACTGTTACATGCGCTTAAATTATGAGCGTACGGTTTGTCGTAGAATTTACTTCATTTCTAAATAAAAGCAGTAAAATTTTCTTTAGAAATAAGACATTCAGTAAAATAAAATGAATAGTGCCTGTTTGGGAGGGTATCTATTGAAATTGACACCCCTCGAAAACCATTGTCAACCTCCGCTCACTGCTTTACCTTAGGGTCAAGCTGTCCTGTTTTTCCATTGTGTTGCAGCTAGATCTCAATGAAACTGGGGTGGGCTCTGTAAAAAAGTACCAATATATTGTATCATAAATACATGCTTCTAAGTTTACTTCTTTATCTCTTTGCAAAACTTATTCCTAATGACTTATACATGTACTTATAAGTATAACAAATACATTACATCCATTACATTCCACTCATATCATGGAAATCAAATGCATTATCACAGCATTAGGGAGACCAAGCCCCAAGATCACGAGCAATCTTAGACTTGAGTAGTAAATTGTACACTGCCAGTGGCGTAGCTACCATGTATGCTTATATGCCTGAGCATGCACATCATTTGGGGGAAAAATCAGTAAAAAAATAAATAAAGAAAAAAAAAATATAAAAAAAGAATTCAAGTATTAAGGTCCATACTTAGTTATTCCATCAGCCCGTTTCCGTCACTCGGTCCTACTTTATCGGAAATCAATGCTAAACAAAGACGTATTAAGCACCAAATATAGCCACACAATATGGTCTTAAAGTACCATATTAAAGAAACAGTACACAATGCATGTACCTATGTACCGATAGAATATCACAGCTTTATTGAGATATTCATTACCATAAACTATGTGAAAATGAACTTAAGAATAAAAGCTTTGAGTGGGTCAAAGGCAAATGTCAAAAAAAAATTCTTCTTTTAACTTTTAATAAGTTTTGTGATTTTATTTTATGCCTAAACTATAGCCAAAACAATTTTAACTGCCTAAAAATAGGCTTAAATAGTAAGCATTCCTTTCAATTTCTGCTTTAATTTTTGGTGTTAAAAATCGTCAGAATCCATGAGCTTCCTGGGGCTTTCGCCCCCTGGGCTTTGTCCTGGACCCACTGGGGGCCTCATGGTGGCCCCCACACCCCCTGCCATTTTAAGCATGCACTTCGTTTCAGGTCTAGCGACCCAACTGACTGTATTAATGTTTCTTGCTTAAAAACATAATAACATTGCAACATTGAATTTAATTCATTTACCTGCTTTAAAATGCTCACTGTTTTCTCTGAGGGTCAAGATGCCCTGTTTTTCCATTGTGTTGCGGCTAGCTCTCAATGAATTTGGGGTGGACTCTGTAAAAATACCAATATATTGTATTGTAAATACAAGCTTCTACGTTTACTTTTTTAAATCATTGCAAATTTTATTCCTAATGATTAAACAAAAGAAATATAACTGTTACAAATATATTACATCCAGTACATTCCACTCATATCATGTAAATCTAATGCATTATCACAGCATTAGGGAGACCAGATCAACATGTAGATTGTTATACACAACTACATTTCAAAGTATATCTAGTTAATATAAATGGATTTACTTTAGTCTGAATTAAAATGACTGGGCTCTCAGCCTCTTGTTCTTTCAGGTATTTTTTGCAAAGTGAAAATGGACTGCAGATGCAAAATTATTCTTTAAATAATAACATTACCCAAAACCTTCTTATTTTCATCTGATTCAGAATCAGAACTTGGCGAGTAGTTTGATACACTAAATGGGTCAGAATCCACATCAGAGGGAACTGAAAGAAATTAAAAAATATTATAAATTATGAAATTTTCTTTCATAAACATTCATCAATTATTAGTTTACCACATTTGGTAATTGATGTTTCTTTTTTATAAATCTGACAACAGACCACTGACTAAATCAAACTTTTCAGCCATGGTACAAAAACAAGACTGTACCAATATTCAGTGAAAAATGAATTCCAATTCAGATTGATGCTTAAATTAACTAACCTACCAAATCTGATAATTCTATGTAAATGTATATTTTTCAAGAAGTACATTCTGTAAACAATTTGCAAAATATACATATTTACTACAGAAACAGATTTTGTAATTTATCTAACAAAAAACAATTTTGTTCTGCAAAGGAGACCCTCCACATTAGTGACAGATTCACAATGCACACTGACTTATATTAATAGCTTTTTGTTGGCATGGATGTTAGCGCGAGTGGGTCATGATGTGGGAAGAAGTTGGGGTGACTGGAGAAAACCCACGTGTCCAAGCAGGCGACCAATGTACCCTATCATATACAACAACTGTCGATCATGGGGATTAAACTTGGGTCGCAGTGGTGATAAGCAGGTGCATTGTCCACTGCACAACTGGACACCTCTTTCAAGCTTTTAATTTAATAGTGCTTGATAATGAAAACAAAATAAATCTATTCAGGTCAGCACAAGAACCGTATATAATGTTAAAATTGAAAGAAAATCAAACAACTATAAACAAAATAAAGTGAAATAAAACCTAACAAAACCATTACCAAAATCAAAAGGATCACAGCCTTTTCTGAAATCAATCAAAACTAGTACCGGTAAAAACATGTACATGAACAGGGGCTAGTGTTGTCACGATGATTGAATTTCAATCAATGATCAGTTGAAAAGGTTGTCGATTTATCATAATCGATTTTAGATTTTATAATCAATTATACTCAGTCTGGGTTTATTACATTAATATTATACCTATCATTTTGTTTTCTAATCTGTATTGAATGAAATGAAAACTGTTGTGAGCTGGGGGTTTTCTTCAATCTCAAAAGATGTGCAACATTCTACCTAATAAAAATACAGCAAAAGTCTTATAAGCTTTTAAAAGGAAGTGAAAATAACACTTATATATTTTAGATTATACATAGCATAAAATTTAGTGCCCCATATTATTGAATTTAATATAATTTGTTACCGATTCGATTATTGACCGATCATCAGATGGCAAGAGACAACCAATTCTGCTGATTAATTGATCACGATTTTTAACCTATTTAACAACACTAACAGAAGTTTTAGGCTTGTTTTTCAATAAAAACATATAAATTATCTATTCTGATACTTTTTAAATTCTTGAGAAAAAAACTATTTTTTAGATTAGTTTAAAACAAATCAATGTACGAAAAAATGCAAAAACAAAACCAAAGCCAGATAACAAGATATCCAAAGCCTGATTGTAAATCACTAAACTCTCTCTTAATAATTATTTTTTGTGTATAATTAATCCAACCATTTTCCTACCTTGCTGCGCCACCGCAAGCTTTTCCCATCACAACCATAGTCATATACATGAAGTATCTCTTCCCCAACCACAATGTCTCTCTTAGCAAACAATCATAGGTATTCCCTTCCATTAAACACTCTGAGTTTATGGTGGAGTTTGCATCGTCCTTGCCATCATTTACAAACTGGCAGATACATGTATGGTTGTTCACTCCTGACAGCATCAATACTACAGTGTACATAAAAAGAAATCAAACCTTAAATAAGAAGCATATAATTACTGGTATTTTTGCTTGACTTAATTAGAATTGTTTATAGTTATTTCTAGAAAATTACTGCCATACATAAATGTTAAAATATTACATTTAGCTGGAGGTCTGTATCTCCTGGTCTGAAAAAAAAATTTGGATAAACGTTGCTTCAATTTTTTTTTTTACATCAGGAGCTACATACCTCCAGCTTCATGTAAATATGTATAAATCGTATTACCAAAGTTCTTTTCCATTATATTTATAGATAAATATTTTGTTTTCTGTGCTTGTCTTCAGTCTCTCCTCCCCATCCTGTCCTTTTAATGTTTCTCCTGCAGGAGAAAATCTCCACTGACATGACTGGTTGTGCTAATAACTCCAAAACCTCCATTAAAACCACAAGCACCTGTGTGAAAGCATTGTTTATATGCAAAGAAAACTTTTGGATTCATAAACATGTACATTAAGCCCCATTCACAATTGGCGTACGAGCACTTTACAACTCTTTGCGATCGGAATGTTTTAGATTCGCACGAGCTCTCTCATATATTGCATGAGGTCTCGCATTTGTTGCATGCGTTTTAGTGCTTGCATCATGTCTCCTTAAAAATTGTGGACATGCACACTATTCAGACACGACTGAATGCGATCCAAATCATCGCAGTGCAATGCACAAACAAATATATAGTACGAACATTTTACAACATTTTGTATACTCGCAAGAGTGTAGGTGCATGATTTTTAAAGGTCATAAGATGAATCGCTGCTGTAGAGAGAGAGATAGAGAGAGAGAGAGAGAGGGAGGGAGATAGAGAGAGAGAGAGAGAGAGTTGAATGTGATAATAGTCTACCATATATCATATGTGCATGTTCTAGTGAGAACATACATTAAATTGGTAAACAACAAAATATTTACAACCATCGACCATTTCTAATTATGCTATCATGTATGAAACATGTCATGTTATTCTAATAAATCAACAATTACAGGGGGAAGGGCGCCCCGGGTGCGCATAAACATTAAAATTAATACAAGTATCAAAAAGTAGTTTTAAAAGTGTTGCTACATTGGTCATGCTTCTGGATTGAATGTTCTTGAGAGCACATTGTGCACAACGCTGTGTAATCAAGACATACATGTTTTGCCTGGTCAACAGATCACACTCAGCCCAACGGGAATCTGCAGACACATTGTTTACATTATTATTAATCATCAAAAGCCAAAAATTTTACAAACCTGATAATATCCGAAAAGCCAAACGAGAGTGATACTATGATGTCACATTTGTAAATGTGGGTCACAATTGTAAATGTGGGGTGAGCATCCCGGTTGTAAACATGGAGGCCTGACTATCTTACCTATAATAAGTCAATTCGTACATAGAATAGTCGGCTATCTTTCCACTATACAAGTGAAAAAGAGCAACTGATCTTAATTTGCTTTTAATTCATTTAGGTAACAAGGGGTACATGTACATATATCTACATTACGTACATAATTAATTTAAAACAATATTACTGGTACATATAACTGTAATATAGAAAATTCTTCATGTCGATCTATTTTCTTCGGTTAACTTTTTTGTCCATTTTCAATAAACTAGCTATATAATTACAGGGATTTTTCAGCCTTTGTTTTATTTTGAAAATGCCAATTTTTTGGGAATTGGGAAAATTGTATCGACAATTTCATGCAGTTAGGAGAAATCATATGTTGCATACATCATGATTTCTGAATTTATTATCATAATGGAAAATCAAAGAGCTAGACTTTAATTGAATAGAATCTAATTAACTTCACAATATAGATATATGTATAATATTCCTATATTTAGTTATTAGAACAAGTCTTTTTCCCTGAAATAAACACCTTCAACACTGGTCATAAAAGTATTACATTATTAAGAATTTATCAACATCCCCTTTTTAATTGAGAATGTATTTTTCTGTTTGAAAAATTTCATAACATTTACCTTTTACTTTTATATCAGTCTAGTGTGTGTAAAAAAAAAACATGTACCATTTACAGTACTGTACTGTATACCACAAAATAACGATGTTTTAGAAAAACAGAGGAAAATCGGATTAAAAGTTGGCGATGTTTACAGCGTGTTTGGAAACTTTTATGACTGCAGTTTTGCTAAATGGGTTTAATCATTTGTTAATACTGAACATTTATGGACATTCTGGTTATTTTACTAAGTATTTTTTTATAAGAAATAAACATAAGAACTATTTACCAGTTGGGGGAAAATACTGCTATACTAATTGGGATCATAATTTGGACAGCTGCTGAAGTGAACTTATTTCCAATTGGGAATGGGGACGACTTTTGCTCTGGAGAAGGTACTGATAAATCCTTGAATTACATATTACATCAAACGTACAGTGGAAATGAAAATCATGCTTTTATTGTTAACTTCGTTTCGAATGTCCTCGAAGATTAATCAACATTTGGTGTAAAATAGTCAAGTTGCACACATTATCGCCCTATTTTATTTGAATATTTTAAAAAAAAAAACTTCATAAAAACATTACTTTGTTCAATTGTAGTAGGATTATCAAAAGTACTTACCATAAAATGGCTTTGATTCCTAAAAGGCAACACGCTGGCGTTAAAAGGTCCATTGTTTTAACCCGAGACGTTCCGAGAGTACTCGGAACAAATGGCGGAGAGCACTTGCCAAATGTTCAGACATGGTCAAGAAATTAACGACTTTTTTTCTAGTTAGGCTTTATACATAAAAAGTGAAAAAGTATTTTGTAAACAAGTTCATTTAGAATAATTAAAGGCTAAACAAATTATATATGTTAGATTTTTTGCAATATTGCAAGTTTTCGTTGGTCTCCTAAATGCAGAAAAATAGTCATTGCTAATTATACGATGGAGGCAGATTGAATTCCTTTTTACGAAAAAATATAGACAAAAGGCAACTATTGGATGTCAAATAATAGACACATTGATGCATTTTAGGCAAAGACACACCGTTCATTCATTTAAAGATAAGCCAATTACATTTTAGACAAGGTCAAAATAATACGGAGACCAAAATATGTCTCCCTAATCCACTGGTCTCCCTAATAAAGATAAAATAATACAATCGGTCTACCAAATGCATAAGTCAGGTATATATATATATATATATATATATATATATATATATATATATATATATATATATATATATATATATATATATATATATATATATTGTATTAAAATGAAAACCCTGAAATATACAATGAGAGTATGCCTTATAATATGCATAACATGATATTGATATAAACAGTTTATTCACAACAATTACACGATGATCATAATTATATGAGTTATCGCTCTTACATAAACAATAACTTCATCCATGTAATTTCTACACGTACATATGCAACATTACTAAATCATATATTTATACATTTAAAGATATATCATATATATGCATCTCTATAATAACAACAATTTATAGATATATTTAGGTAACAAAATATTGTAATACCTGATTGTGGATCAGGGTCCACTTCAAATAATTATGACAAATGCTGTTAATCAAGTCAGGATCCTGTTAAACAATAATGTGTGCGTATAGAACACTATTTTTGATAAATACCAACAAATAATAATTTCATTATCTGCTTTCACACTTAGCATTCTCACTGAATAGTGTTTATGTAAAAACCGAGTATAGACAATCAAAATATCACGCTATTTAATTAGAGTTTAACTGTGAATTAAAAAGTAAACGAATTTACAGTATGAAGTCAAGTCAGAAGTCGTAATTAGTTGTATAATCTCAGACATATAATGTCCAGCTCTCCTGAGCTCGACAAAAACTACCCCTCACCAGAAAACTACCTGCCGCGCACCGCGGGAAAATTCTCCCAGCCAACCAACAACCAGAATTAAATATAGAACTGACTATTTGCTATTTTTAACTTTAATGGATAACACGTATAACACAACTTTTTAATATGAATGATTTTATTATTGTAATGATAAACGTTAATTTGTGTAAAGCTGAAATAAAAAATGCATAAAATAATATTTACGAAATTCAACACTATCACACTTACGTGTAAATTTTCATTGAAAATTTGTCATATTCTGTTCATCAAAGGAAATACGGGAGATAACTCTAACTGTGCATTTAATATGAAAAATCCCGAGATTTCCGAATATCAACAGTTGGTGTAAATTTGAAGCGAGTAGAAACGTCGGTGAAAAAGTGTTGAATTCTTCATTTATATGAATTAAATTTTTAGATGAAAGGTATTTACAGCCTCGAAATGGTTTGTTATGAATAAGTTGACTGTTATTTTCAATACAGGTGCATTATATTTTCTCCAAATCGTTTCGGAGCGATTCTGTGGCAATTTTTTGCAATATTACGGATACTATGGGAGGCATTTTAACTGAGTGTAGTAATTGACGCATACATTTTTATAATGTTTAGACATTTTAACTTTAAGATAAAAACAATTAAAGAAAGTATTTCCCACCAAATTCGCTTTCAGTAGAACTTCAACGTAATAGGACAGTCTCAAACTATTTGATCAGACAAGTCGTAAAACTGCCGCCGCCTGATGGCAAACGAGTTATGTTCTAAAATCATTGTGCAAAACATTATTAATTAAGTGCTATAACGCACACTTGCGTACTGACCATATACACCCATATAAACCTGTATTACCACTACCAAATATAGAAATATTGTAGCTATTACCGTATATGGTGAATCACACAATCACGTGACAGAACACGAATACCAGTCAAACACTAGTAACCCATGAATGAGTTAATGATGAAATGTATAGATGAATGAATGAGTATGTGAACCTTGGTTATTTTAATAATAGACAACAAGGCTTGTGTGGCTCAGCAACTTTTTATCTTCGGTGGTAAATGTTATCGATAAATAAATAAATGGCCCTGTAAAATATATTAATACAAGGAACATTAAATATAATGTATAATTATCTGATGTATAAACCATAAACATCAAATATTAAATAAACTGTGATACATGTATATACTAATACACTATACATGTACAACACTTGTATATTTCACTATATATTTGCATTTGAATTCGATTCAGTGATCTCTGCTGAACCTATTTATAATATAATAAAAATGAGTTATTTACATATTTATTTACAAATTAATATATTGAAATACTGACTTACCAAAATTATGGAATTTTGGCGCCGACTGATAAATCTAAGTTTAAAGGCCACGTAGGTGCACTGCTGTTGTAACTGAATTAACCATGCAATTTGTTAAATATTAATAAGCTATAATTAAATCCAAATCTCAATGACTGAAAAACTGAAATAGAAAACTATATAGACTTAAACCAAACATACGATCTCCTACCTGGACTCTGAGCAATATGAAGAACACCCTCAGAGTCACACCAGTCTATCCGGTCAGTCAAGTCACATGATAAATTGACCAATCGCCCATCAAACTTTTGGCGGGAAAATATTAATTCAATAAAATTACAAAATACTTGATAAATATCCTTATTCAACTCCCGTAATTAATAATCTAAATAAAACTTTTATTATCACACACTATTTTTTATATTCGAAGTAAAATTAATACATAAAAGAAACTTAACTTTTAAAGTTTAAACGAATATTTTGCTATGTTACAAGTAAATAAATGATTTACTAAATACTAGATTATATTCAATTGTATCGCTGTGATATTCCATTACTTGGTATTTAAGCATTGAATCATGTTTTGAAAGATATAGCCTCATAACTGCAGCGGTGTGTGCATACAAATTGAGTAACGCGCGTTAAATTAGGCTGAAGATCAGCAAAATAAATTTCAACATAAAATCCTGTCATACATATTGGTAAAGGTAACTGGCATTTATCATGTTTATGCCAGATGAAAAGCTGTTAGAAAGGGAGTATCAATCCATTGTTTTAATCACCATTGGGAGATTTACTTCTAACGATCTCCAATCTTCAGCCATGTCCAGTAACTCTAAATTATCCGGATTTTTTGATTTGTACCGTTAATCTGCCTTTTACATAGACAAATTGAGTAAGTTATCTAAGATTAATATTACTATCAGTTATTCAACAAGATGCTTGGCTAAGTTGGTCCGCGGAGACTCAAATAGGTAAAGGAGTTCAAGCCACAACTTTTTTTTTTAAATTTGAACTCAACTTGTATATTTGTCCCTTATGTCCATTGGGGAAAATTTGCAATAACTTTGTAAAATGCATGGAGACCATCAATAAATTTATTTTTATTTTTTTCATTTCATTTATAAAGTTTGAAGGATGAATAAAATTTTTATGGCAAAGAAAAAATATATTTGTGGCTGAGGGTCAGAGACCCTTAAGACAATACCACTGTGTATCTTGTGGCAAAAAATGAGAATTGAAAGACAGAGATTTCAGATTTTTAATACAGAGGCTTTCTTTGCTATAGTTATAGATTCTGATAAAGCTTCCTCTAGGTTGGTTACATCTGATTTTACAGTTTTTGTCTGATTGTCTGTGGAAGGTGAATGGTCAATGTCGACACTTTCACTTTTGACCTCCTCCCCTGACTGGTCACTCTCATCTTGAACAATCTTATCTGTTTCCTCCTCTTTCTCCTCCAGGTATTTTTCCTTTAATTTCTGTTCTAGTTCCTCTCGACGCCGAGTTATTCTTTTTGCCTCAACCAGAGTGTAAGGATGAATTGGGAAATAGCCAACAATACCTGAAAGTATAAAAATAAAAATGGATCAATCTTTAAATATAACATAATCCTGTGTGTGATAGTTTTTTTAAAGCATGATACATAATGGAATATGCATAATTATCATGATATTTGTTAGATAATTTTAGCATAAAAATCAAACAAAAACAGTTGATGTCCCAAGTGCATGTGATAGAAATGTGTAAAGAGATAAAATGAAATCCAGCAGGTATCCAGACATGAAATGAGCAAATGTAATGAATTTTACCAAACAAATGAAGTAAAGCATGGGCGCATTCTGTGCTGTACTTAAAGTAAGACTGGTTACATGTATCAAGTTTTCATCATACTCAGTAATAAGTCTTTGTCATACCTAGTAACTGTAGCACAGCATGTGTGAATTTTGTGCTGTACTTAAAGTAATAGTGATTGCATATTCCTATTAACTGTTGCATGGGGGGGGGGGGGGGGATGATGGGATGAATTCTGTGCTGTGCCTAGTAACTGTAGCTTGTGGCGGGTGAATTCTGTGCCATACTTGAAGTGATACTGATTAGATGTATCAAAAAACAGGGAGGGTGAATAGTTCTGTGCTGAACTGACAGTGATACTGATTACATGAATCAAGTTTTCATCATACCTAGTAACTGTAGCACGGGGCGGGTGAATTCTGTGCCGTGCTTGAAGTGATGTCGGATCCTGTCTAAGTTTAGCCCCAGGACCTGCTCCCCAGTCAGGTTTGGTAGCCTGTCATAAAACCCCAGCTGTTCCTTGATTTTCCTGTCCCTTGGATACCTGTTCCATGTGACAACAATCTGATAGAACGGACGATTGGTACAGCCGTACCGAGCCATTCGTACCACCAACTTGGCTCCTGGGTAGGGTTTCATCTGCAGAAAAATAATATGTTTATTTACAACATGTACATAGATACGAAAAGGACCCACAAACAATGCCAACGATCTAATAATGGGTACTATTTGAAATTACAAATCATATAGAGAGCTTTTTTCCAGTAATCTTCTCAATAAGAGCTAAAAGATCGTTCATTGAAAATGTCACAAACTGGAGTATCACAAAAGCTTTATATTAAATTAAATATAAATGTTCCCAGTCAAATAACTACATTAGCATGATCAAGCAGATATTCCTTCGCTGAGAATAAACAAAGAAAAGTTTATTAGATACATACATGTATATGAATGTAATTACGCAGTACATTTGACAGAGGAAATTCGATTTAACCTACGACTTTATGCAATCAAAGTATTGGAGCTAAGAGTGCAATGCCTAAAACTATTGATAATATACTACCTTGCATTACCTTTCTGTATGCGAACTACTATTGTCCTTTTAATTTATCTTATAAGACTTATTCTTAATTCATTCCAACTATCGTTGTTGCATGTTTATCACTTGTAAAGTAACTCGTACTATAAATTTATATCGCATCACAATAACTTGTTCAAGGACAAATTCGTGTCCATTTCATTTTGAATTGTGAAAGTCAGGACCATTTAATTTTAACAGTTTAAGGATGAATTCTTTGTCTGATGTCGAAGAATTTTCAACTGAATAAAAAATAGTATTATTTAATACCCACGATATAGTTAAAATTAAATCCTTTATTTCTTTTTGAATGATATTAAATTCAAAACAATCTCATTTCTTTTCGTGTGCAATAAACTAATCAGTAAATGAATTTGTCGCACAATCATGAGCCCCAGAGCAATACCGAGGACAGTAAGCCAAAAACAAAAAACAAAACAAAAACAAACAAACGAACAAAACAAAAAAACTTTTAAAAAACCCCAAAACCCACCAACATTATATAATATTTTTAAATATAACACGATTGAACAGCAAGCAACCAACCACAGAACGATACAGAATTAGGAAATTTCTGTTAAACACAAGTTATGTTTTTAGCTGATAGTGTATAAGGACCCCTTTCATATCAAAAGTCAAAATTCAATACTACTTTACAAGGATATTAGTTAAAGCTTTAATATGTAACCTTCAAAATTATGTTCGTCACGGTACAAATGTACGAGTGAATGGTTCTAGGATTTTCATTATCATTTATTGAACTGATGAAAAAGTATATGGGGGTTACATGAGTAAGCTTCACATAATCTACATCACCTGAGTTTATTCAGGATAACAAATAAAGATCCTCAATATTCAACAGAACAAATATTAACGATTACATTTTGGAAAATCAATGGCTTTTATTTATAAAAAAAATTCCAAAATATTACTTATATGCGGGGCATCAGGCCCTGTGTAAATCGAATTTCAAGACATTTTGATTTTAATCCAATTATTGTTAATTAGCATTGAAATCAATTTCCAAGAACGATCAAATATAGTTCTAATTCTGATCTGTCGATCATAATCATAATCCTATTGGTGACGAAAAAATTGGTCTTCTGTTATATGCCGATGATATTGCCATTCTTAGTGAAAATGAACTTGAAATGCAAAGATGTCTCGATATTCTTACAGATTGGTGTATGCGATGGAGGTTAAATGTAAACTGTGCCAAATCAAATATAATGCATTTTAGAAAACGAAACATTCCCCGAAGTAAATTCAATTTTAGAATAGGAAATGAAGAGTTACAGTACGTTAATCAGTATCGATATCTTGGTGTTATTTTCCACGAGAAGATGGACTTCAATACAACGGCGGAGGTTTTAGGTAAATCCGGAGGGCGAGTATTAGGGGCGATGATTTCCAAAATTCATAACTATAAAGATGTTGGATTTAATACCTATGAAAAACTTTTTCATTCTTGTGTTGTACCCATTTTAGATTATTTTTTCGGAGTTTGGGGATTCAAAACATACCACTCCATAGAAATAGTTCAAAACCGTGCTATCTGATACTTCTTAGGTTTACACAGATACGCGCCGGCAATTACATTAAATAGTGAAGTAGGATGGTTAGCACCGACACAGAGGCACTGGATATGCATGTTAAAGAGATGGAACAGAGTAATCCAAATGGATGATGACCGTCTTATCAAAAAAGTTTTCCTGTGGAGTTATCGTAACAACAGCACATGGTGCTCACAAGTGAAATAAATTCTATATAAATCAGATTTGTGTTCCTATTTTGATTTTATCCGTATTTGTGATATAAACGAAGTGAAAGCTAAATTATTTAAATACTATGAAGACGAATGGAAATCGAAAACAAGGTCTCTACCGAAACTTAGGACATACGTAACGTTTAAACAAAACGTCCAATTAGAACCCTATGTAACGATGAACATAACCAAACAGGAACGGTCTTTGATGGCACAATTTAGATGTGGAATCCTTCCTCTCAGAGTCGAAACTGGTCGTTATCGAAATGAACCTCTTCAAGAACGTTATTGTGTTCTGTGTAAAAGCAATTCGATTGAAGATGAAAAACATTTTATTTTTCAATGCAAATTTTATGAAAATAATAGAATCTCTTTCTTTCATAGCATAAACTTAGATAAAAGTCTAGATGAAACTGTCAATTTAAATATCATCATGAAAAATAATCAAAGACAGACTGCCAAATATCTCAATTTGATTTATTCAGTTAGACAAAGTTATCTGTACAAATCAAAGTAAACGCATGCGCTCAGAAATGTATATTTGTATATTATAAGATTTCAAAGTGACATATAGGTCCAATGGGCCGGGTGTAATTCGATAATGTATAATATTGTATTGTACTATATACCTATGACATACACATGTCACTATAATAAAATATTTACTTACTTACTTACTTACTAATCACACAGTCTAATGTAAAATAGATGGAAGGTGAGAATTTAGTAGCGTGGAGGAATGACCTATATTATTTAGAATGTGTAAAACAAAATAATTTAAAAGTACAAGATCTCAAAATATGTTGTGTTTTAAAAAAAAACTTACACTGACACAAGGACAAGCGATGATATTGTCATTTTATCACAATTTCTACAACAGAGCTATTTCGACGTTCAGTCAACATCCGGTAGACCACATACCGAAGCTATATAAACCATACAAATATTTACACAACGAGCACTGCTGAAAAGATGCAGCGGAAAAACAAAAGCTTCATCAATATTGAATTCGAAACGGATTTAAAATGTATGAGCCAGAAGTATGCCATGTCGTTATAACATGTTTGGCGACTTGCATGCCTGCAGCCAGAATTTTGCTTTCACCAAAGCCTGATTGCAATCAACTTTTGAAGCAGAACATAAAATATTTATCAAACAGAAGACCCTGTTCATTTGATCCAAAGATGTAAATTACACTTGTCAGGGACAAAATAGAAGGTAAAAAGTATTGTCAATAATGAATTTTACAAATAGAATGTTGTTTGTTATGAAAATATAATATACATGTACTTGATGAAAATTTGTAAAAATTTAAATGTTCTTTTGCCAAAGAATTGATACATCTGAATAGCATGAATTATAACAATTTATCCCAAAAGTTAACTTTTAATCATTTACATTTAGTCATACCTCGCATGATAACGTTAACAGACATCCAATGGGCGTAAAAAAAACAAACTGTTAACAATCGCAGAAATCAGTTGTCAGTTAATGAAAGTAAACCGGCCGCTTTTGGGCGGCTTCGCTTAGATAAAGCCAGGCGGCACGTTGATTGCATTCGTTTTTAAAAGCGTGGGGGAATCTTGACAAGCAAAAAAAAAAAAAAAATTAAAAAGGGGGAGGGGAGGTAAAGTTACAAAATCCTGAAAATTCTAATCCGTAACTTCAATTTCACTTTCTATTTCCTTATTTTCAATTCAATTTTTTAAAGGGTCTCGTAAAAGTGGGGGGGGGGGGGGGCAAATCCATGTTTATTTAATTTTTTGTATCTAAATTAAAAAAAAACTTTGCTGCGCAAAAAAAGGGGAGGGGGGTTGAAAGCGTATTGAATGTATTACAACCACACAACAACGTAATGCAGGAAACATTCCGTTAACAGTCACCATCGTTTCAGTATTGAGTGACAATGTACATGTACCAGTAAAAACGAAACTCGCGATGCATGGGGACAGGCGCCTCTCGAGAATCACAGCTTGTCCGGTCAACCCTTTTCCCGGCCTGTAGTTGTCAGGTTGTGAATCGGATCCAACAGGAATGGAAATAAGTTATCTCTCTATCTATCTATCTATCTATCTATCTATCTATCTATCTATCTATCTATCTATCTATCTATCTATCATCACACCCTACCATTCTTCGAGGCGCGGACCTGACCCACAAATGGACAACTACCTCGGCGTTTCCATTCACAGATCAAGATGGATTAGTACAAACAAAATCTGGCGGAAGTTTGGGACAACCCAGTCGTAAAAAGATGAACCACACTGGTTTTGATGTGACCGGTACACAACTGTAAATCTACCGTGCGATACTTTTTTTGTAACTTTCTCAGTTGGTGATCGTCCTTTTTTACTTTGTTACTCAAACATTGGTGTTTGCTAGTTGATTGTTGCTTGACCGAAACTTTTGCGATAATCGGTCTGATATTTTATTCGCTAAAACACTGGTATGATCACAAGGCCCCTTCCAACAGAGAAGTGGTCAACGTTTTTAACAAGTGTGACTGAAACAGTAAGCGAACACCTTAGTCCAAGGGTGTCTGTTCAAAGATTTAAAAAAAAAAGATAAACAAAATGAATGAATACGCCAAATTAAACAAGCACAAACAAGCATGAAAACGGAGTGGAACAGTTTAAGTTATTGCCAGATAACATTAAACGTTAACGTGTGACTGACCTTTTTAAGGTCGGGAATCATGCTACGATCATATATTATCAAAACCGATTTGGTTTGACTTTTCCTATAGCGTCACGTGGTGCGATCATTTCTGTCAGCTACGTCATGCATAAATTATACACGCCGCCGGTGTGAAAACTATATGATTGGTTAACTCCTATTTTTAGGCCGAGTTATCAGTATACGCTTATGCAATGATTTCTCAGAACAGTTTATTTCCCCCCAATTTTATTCATTCAAAATCGACTATCCCGTATGTTTAAATTCTGTGCTAAACAAACTCTCTCTCTCTCTCTCTCTCTCTCTCTCTCTCTCTCTCTCTCTCTGTGGGTAAACGGGCGTTAAACCATAGCCTCAAGCTACGGTCCAGAGTACGGCGTTATAAAAAAATATAATATTTAAAAGTTGCATGTGCTAAGCATTCATTTCATGTAAATACCGTAAATGTATAATGCACATGTATTACCTACTAACTTGCCAGTCAAAGTGATAGGTATGAATTCCTCGATTTCTACACCTTTCGATCGGCAATCGACAGTCAATAAAAGTATTGAACGATGGTGTGAAAGAACGAGACGGAAATGGAGAGTGCAAGGAGGTTTGTACATGTGCGTCTTCATTAGGCAAGTGTCCGATTCGTTTCTCTTCTGTTGCCAGGGCTATCACTTTCGGTGTAAATATATATACTAAAATATCCACAAACCATTTACTGCAGATTTCTTTATTTTACCTGTCTCTGAACCCCCCAATCACCCGCTCCATACATGAACACTGGTTTGTTTACATACATAAAAAATACAGTTCTTGATCCGCTTTCCGAGTACGGTTAAAGGTTGTTTAATAGGAGAAAGTTTGGGGCGGGTAAAGCTACAATTATTAACAGTAGTAAACTAAATGAAGAATTATTTAAATGGATTATTTGCACAAAATGTGGTATGGTATGATGTAAATATTTTTTAAAAATAGTGTTATTTTTATACGCGGCAATTTATTGCCGTAAAGTTTTTTTGTACATGTAAGTATTGTATGCACTGTCGCTTTATATTTTCTAACCCAAAATTTATACACAGAGCTACAGCTATATATGTTATGTACCGTATGTATTGTTTTATCACAAGTGTACACTTTCGAAAAATAGCCCAATTTCGACCGTCACGAGTACCCATGTGAATTTTTCATTCTCTGATATGTTGTTGTTCTGTCCGTGCATAATTTAGTCTTAGTTAACCAGCAGCCAATCAGCGATAAGCTGAATCCACCAATAAAAAAAGTTGTGGTTAAGGTGCGGGTATTGTTTATGTATGACGTAGCTGAAAAAGTTGAACGCGACGCGATCGGAAAAGTCAAACCAAATCGGTTTTAGTAATATCGATGGGCTCAAACACCAGAAGGCATTGCTTCAGTTACTCGGAATACCTTTAAACTACAGAAGAATCAGCCTATATATTATCTGTCGTTGCAAATGTTATAGTTCTGTTTTAGATAATAGAGTTTAACAATACCTTGAAGGAAATGAGCTACTCTCCCTTCCGGCGCGATAGATCATTCGAGGACCATATATTTACCCTCACAAACTTTATTCAAAATAGCAAATCCACATTTGTCATTGATCTGCAGAAAGCTTTTGATCTTGCAAACAGAGACCTTCTACAGTACAAACTTCAACTAAATGAAATCAATGGTCCAATATATGATGCTTTCTCCAGTTGATATACAAAAACGTTCTCGTGTGTATGTGTAAACGACATTCGTACTAATTAGTTTCTTTGTTCAAATGGTGTACGCCAAGGAGAAAATTTATCTCTACCTTTATTCTCTCTAATTATCAATGATATAGCATCTGAAAGAGGTATAGCGCCTTCTCCCATTTTATCGCCTACACATGTCACCCCTGCGAATGTATTCGGAATGTTTTCTTTATCGTTGCTAAGTATGTAATAAATCCAGAGGTGCTCGAATGAAAGTTCACGAGACTTCACTGAGATTTGTTCAGTTCCTGTGAAATTTCGAGCGGAAGTATAAGTGTTCGGATAATATTCTCAAAATTAATTCACATTAAACGATAATATTCAGAACAAAGTTATCGTTCGTGTTCAACCACGTATAGAGTAGTTGAAAATATAAACATCGGGTTGCTTAATAAAATCATAGCCATGGTTGATGTTTGTGGTGTGCAATACCATGTTTTTAGAAAAATAATGGGTGTCTGTTTTGCATAAAAACTTAGTATATCGAGCCATTTTCAAGGAACATTCTGCATAAAATAGTATAGTCTGTTTCACTTTTGATGCTATTACTAGGTCAGGTTCGGATCGAAAATTAATGCTCGGGGGGGGGGGGGGGGGTCTCTACAAGCATGTTAATTGTTGCAACAGCAGACAAAAATTAATTTTTTGATTTTAATGTTTACAATGCTTCAGTAAGGGCATTTTTAATAGGCAAACAAAATCTGAGTTTCATTTGTTGAGTTTTAAGCGAGTTACAGAGCTTACAATTCTTCGCTATGTAAACAAAGCTATTGTTTACATTTTGAACGTTGAAGTGAAAATTCAAGTTTTAAACTGCAAATGAATGTGTTAGTCGTTAGGAACTGTTTATTTATGCTTAGAATGAACAAGAAGATAGGCAAATCAGCTTGAAAAAGATTATTTACTGGTATATTGAACATATGTAAACAAAAACAGGGCACGAGCCTTGTTTGCATGACGAAGAGTTGTGAGCCCTGTATCTTGCTTAAAACTCATTTACTGACACCCAAATTTCATTTGATCATTAGAAATGCATTTCTAAAGCATTGTAAATAATAAAAAAAAAAGTAAAATTGAATTTGACCAAAATCGTGACCATGCCCCTTTAAAGCTGAACACCGCTCGTAAATAGGCACCCTCACCCTCACACAGGTACATATATATAAACCCTTCGATTTCGTTACACCCGATTGCACACCTGAAACTCGTGTCCGACGTGTAGTATTCCTTTCGTGGTCTTTGCCCACTGGTCTTTGGATTTTATGCATTTAATTCTTATTTTGCGTGCATATTAATTATTTTGTAAATTATATTATGACCAGTTTATTTGATGTTAGTATTCTCCTGGCTTGAAAAAAGCGTCTAAAACTTGATAATTTCATCGCGAGAGTAACACGTCGAGGCAAGATGTACGTCCACTGGCGTCGGAAGCAAATTGAAAGTGGGGGACTAATCCTGCGAGAAAAAGTGGGGGGGGGGGGGGGGGCTGAACCCTCTATCATGCTATGTTTCTAATGGTTAGGTATAACTTTGCAAAAAAAGTGGGGGGGGGGGGGGGGCTAAGCCCCTTCTAGCCCCCCCCCCCCCGGTTCCGACGCCTATGACGTCTACACAGGTGAGACCTCTACAGCACAATACGTTAAACTGCTAATACACCCCAGCGAATGTTATTGTCATTCAAATTTTAGACCACGTGGTTTTATTTGACCCTTTCAGTTTCGCAGTAAAAATCGTACCTCGTGTATATAGTCTATTCCACAGTATCTAGGTTCTTGTAGTCAAATATAAAATCTTGAGATTTATTGATTTCAAACTTTATCTTCATTAATTGGTGAATAAAATGTGTTCTAGAAATAAATGAGACTATACAAAAATTAGTTTTTGTCTGCTGTTGCAACAACTAACATGCTTAAAAGAGATCCCTCCTGAAGATTAATTTTCGATCCGCGCCTGACCTAGTAATAACATCAATAATGAAACAGACTATACCATTTTATGTAGATTGTTCCTTGAAAATGGCTTGATATACTAAGTTTTAATGCAAAATAGACACCCATTATTTTTTTTTTAAACATGGTATTGTACACCACAAGCATCAAACATGGGGGTTGTAGGGATAACGGTGGTGAGAGAGAAATATGGCGGACAGTGCCTATTTACGAGCGATGTTCACCTTTAACCTCTTTATTCTGTTCATGTTTCAATTTAAGTGAACAAATTTACTACTTTGTGGATTCGATCAAGCGACCACAATGTCAAAAAGACCTCCGCGTCACTACTAGGCCACAAATCTCACATTTTCTGCAGATGCATTTTCAATATATATGGCTTTATGTTCTAATTCACCAGTTCAAACGAACATTTAAGTGAACATTTAAGTGAATATTTGTATATTCAATGATTTCAAAGTGACATATAGGTCCATTGGGCCGGGTGTAGTTTGATAGTGTATAATATTGTTATATACTATACTTTTGACATACATATGTCGATACAATAAAACGCTTACTTATTTAGTTACTTACTTCCTTACTCATGATATTCAATAAAATTCCTCCAACAATTCTTTTATTGATTGTTAGTGTTTATAGTTGGTGGTGGTAGCTTTGTGTCGGTGTA
>NW_026441623.1:0-32926 GCF_025612915.1 Magallana angulata
TCGTTTGACAATTTTTTATTAAGTGACTCAGAAAAAAATACTTTATTCTATTGAAGCAATCTTCTTTCAAACATAAAAAACAATGAGGTGGAAAGACCTCTAATTGTTCGAGAATAGTCTACTAGTGTTTTTTATTAGGTCTTTCCACTTTTCAGGTGAAAGACCTCTTAATTTCTTTATGTTTTTTTAGGTCTTTCCACCTGTCAGGTGAAAGACCTTTTGAATTTCTTATGTTTTAAATTAGGTCTTTCCACCTTCAGGTGAAAGACCTTTTGTATTTCTTATGTTTTTAGGTCTTTCCACCTTTCAGGTGAAAGACCTTTTGTATTTCTTATGTTTTTTATGTTTTTTCTTCTCTTTTTTTCCAGGGACAGCTTTTTTGTTTCTAGAGATATTGAAACAATTTTTTCTTTATGTTATTGGCCATTAAAAGTTATGGTACCGAATGACCCTTTGCTTGATAACTCCCAGAACTTACAAAGTAATTGCCCTTGTGTACGAAAAGCTTGTTATCGCTACTCCTCTGAAATCATAAGAGATAGATACTTAAAACTTTTACCAATATCTTCAGGACACTTAGAAGGTTCTTCAACCTACTAATACCGAATGGATCCGAGACCCCCTTTTATCAGTTATTGCCCCTGAAAGTATTTGAATTTCCATAAAACCACTTCCAACTTTTTTATTATACCCGCACTTTCTAAAGAAAGTTCGGGTATATTGTTGTTACCCTGTTCCGTCCGTCCGTCCGTCCGTCTGTCCGTCCGTCCGTCCGTCCGTCCGTCCGTCCGTCCGTCTGTCACGTTTTACTTTCTCAAACTGCTCTTACATCTTATAAACCAGCAAACTGAACTCTTGGAGTTTGATTTGGGGTATCATGTTGTTTTGTAAAAAAGTTTCAAAAATTCTCTGTTAGTCCTGGGGGTCAAATAATTGGTAAAAAATGACGTTTTTTCACAAAAAACCTTCTTCCTCGAACTCCTCCTACATTTTCAAAAGTTGACAAATCATCTTTTGGAATATGTTTTAGGGTATCCTATAGATGCGCAATAAGGTTTCGGAATTTTCAATTTTGTCCTGGGGGTCATTTAATGGCTAAAAAATGACGTTTTTTTACAAAAAAACTGGTTTAAAAAACGTCATTTTTTTTAAGCAGTAGCCAAATGATCTTCTAGAATATGATTGGGGGTGTCATATTGAGGCATGATCAGGTTCCAGAATTTTTTTTTTAATTAAGGGGATCAGTGGGCAACAAAAAATGACGTTTTTTGGCCAAAAAAAAAATGGTTCCCAGAACTCCTCTTACAACTTTTGGAGTAGCTACGTCATCTCTTGGGATATAATTGGGGCTGTCTTATAGATGTGCAATAAGGTTTTAAAAATTTAAATTTCATCCTGGGAGTCAAATAGTAGCAGAAAGTTGACGTTTATCACTAAAAAAACAAACATTGATCCAAGAGCTCCTCTTATGTTTTAATGGATAGACAATCATATCTTGGGATATGATAGGGACTGTTCTATAGATGTGCAGTAAGGTTTTCAAAATTTAAATTTCATCCAGGGAGTCAAAATGTAGCAGAATATTGACGTTTATCACTTTAAAAAAAACATAGATCCTAGAACTCCTTTTATGATTTAATGGATAGACACATCATATCTTGGGATATGAAAGGAACTGTTCCATAGATGTGCATTACGGTTTAGAAAAACTAAATTTAACCCTGAGGCCCATTACCTACCGGTACATACCTTTTGATGCCCTTTAAGGATCAAGAATATATATGGTTAAGGGGTGGGGATCTCAACCGTTTTCGAGATATTCGTGCACTTCCTGTTCAAGGGGGGTCATGACCACCCCCGGGGCCCATGACCTACATACCGTTTGATGCCCCTTGACACAAGGAACAAGAATATATAAGGTTTAAGGGTGGGGATCTCAACTGTTTTGAAGATATTAAGGGACTTGCTGTTTGAGGGTGTCAGGACCACCCACAGGGCCCATGACCTACATAACATTTGATGCCCCTTGACATCAGAAACATGAATATATATGGTTTAGGGGTCATGATTATAACAGTTTCTGAGATATATGGTAATTTCAAATTCCTGGGGGGTGGGGATGACCCCAGGGGTCAGATCTAATAAACCCTATATATTGCCAGTAACAGCCAATATATGATTATGAAAACCCTATATCATTATCTTTGTCCGTTTTCAAGTTACCATTTACAATAGAGTCTATGATTCTTCCTACAAGGTTCAATGTTAGACCCCACACCCTTTTGACACCCCCCCCCCCCTCCTCCCCCGAAAAGTGGTTGTCTAACCCAAAATGAGAAAAATCAAACCAGGGTGCACAACTAGATTTGCAGGCCTATCATATCCTAGAGTTTTGTACAATTATGTTCAGCCATCTCTGAGAAACAAGTTCAGAGTGGGAAAGAAGAAAAAGAAGATGAAGACTAGACACGATCTCGTTGCGAGCAACGAGGAGGTCTTCCGTCCGATTTTAGAATTTGAGATATATACGTTCGATCTTGATTTTGCTATTTAACAGCTAAACATGATTTAGAATAGAAAAACAGGGTCTACATTCTGAGGGCCAGATACTACCGGTATTTTGTTTCAGGGATAAGAGCTTTGTTCAACAAATGTTTAACCAAATTTTGAAGGTTGCATTTTGTAAAGTACATCATTTTGAGCATCTTTTCTTCTATATACTGCTTTAAAAAAAATTTACTTTTTGAGATATAGCTGGTTATAGTTTATGGATTCTTGACCCTAAAATATCATTATTACATAACATATGAATAAATCATTACATTCTTTGGATACAGAACTGTAAAATTATAGCCTTTCATTGAATTTCCCTCAGTAAAGAGCTACAGATGAAAGATTTTAGAGCCCTTAAGTTCCCTAATTTGAGGGGCCAGCCCCCTTTTTGATATCAAATAAAAGGTCATTTAAATCTGAACACATTTTGTTCAACAACTGTTTAGAAATTCGTTACCGTTCTTGAGATAAATGGGAAAGAACATTTTAGGGGCTGATCCCTTAACTTCTTATAGGGACCGTTTAACGAAATTTTGAAAATTGTATATGATTTAATACATCATTTTGAGCATCTTTTTTTCTATACTGCATTTCAAAATATTTTTCCTTTCTGAGATATATGTGATCAAAATTCTGGACTTTTGGCCCCTAAAAACCCCTAATTACGTAACACATGATAAAATCATTACATTGCTTGGATACATAACTGTGAGATAAACATATTTGTTTCTATAACCGTTCACAAAATATCCCTCAGTAAAGGGCTACAGATGAAAGACTTTAGAGCCCTTTGGATCCCTAATTTTAGGGGCCAGCCCCTTTTTCTTGATATCAAATAAAAGGTCATTTAAATCTGAACACATTTTGTTCAACAACTGTTTAGAAATTTGTTACCGTTCTTGAGATATATGGGAAAGAACATTTTAGGGGCCGATCCCTAAACTCCTTATAGGGGCCGTTTAACGAAATTTTGAAAATTGCATATGATTTAATACATCATTCTGAGCATCTTTTCTTCTATACTGCATTTCAAAATATTTTTCCTTTCTGAGATATATGTGATCAAAAGTCTGGACTTTTGGCCCCTAAAAACCCCTAATTACGTAACACATGATAAAATCATTAAATTGCTTGGATACATAACTGTGAGATAAACATATTTGTTTCTATAACCGTTCACAAAATATCCCTCAGTAAAGGGCTACAAATAAAAGACTTTAGAGCCCTTTGGACCCCTAATTTTAGGGGCCAGCCCCTTTTTCCTGATATCAAATAAAAGGTCATTTAAATCTGAACACATTTTGTTCAACAACTGTTTAGAAATTCGTTACCGTTCTTGAGATATATGGGAAAGAACATTTTAGGGGCCGATCCCTAAACTCCTTATAGGGGCCGTTTAGCGAAATTTTGAAAATTGTATATGATTTAATACATCATTCTGAGCATCTTTTCTTCTATACTGCATTTCAAAATATTTTTCCTTTCTGAGATATATGTGATCAAAATTCTGGACTTTTGGCCCCTAAAAACCCCTAATTACGTAACACATGATAAAATCATTACATTGCTTGGATACATAACTGTGAGATAAACATATTTGTTTCTATAACCGTTCACAAAATATCCCTCAGTAAAGGGCTACAGATGAAAGACTTTAGAGCCCTTTGGACCCCTAATTTTAGGGGCCAGCCCCTTTTTCTCGATATCAAATGAAAGGTCTTGTAAATATAAACTTTTTTTGCATTACATGTGTTAACAAAATATTTTTCAGAAAATAGATAAACCAAGAAAACCATGAAAAATTACGACGTTCTTTTAGTCTCAATTTTCGGGACCAGGCGAGCTTTAACGCCTTTTGAGTATGACAAATTTGAATGCCAAATTGCACATCTACAATCTCTTGTCTACAATCCCTGAAAGTTTGAACTCAATATCTTTTACCGTTTAGGAGGAGATCCCTGGACAAGCCGACCCTCTGAAAATCACTAAAACGTCATTTTCTCAAGAACGGAAATGACGTCATCAAAATAAAAAAATGTATATTAAGTTCCGACTAATATCAATTAGATCTGAAAGTTTCATGAAAATCGGTTCAGCCATTTCCGAGAAATCGCCTGCACAAATTTTGTAAGAAAAAAAAAAATAATAACTAGACACGATCTCGTTGCGAGCAACGAGGAGGTCTTCCGTCTGATTTTTGAATTTGAAACATATGTTCGATCTTGATTTTGCTATTTAACAGCTAAACATGATTTAGAATAGAAAAACGGGGTCTACATTCTAAGGGTCAGATACTATTTTGTTTAAGGGATAAGAGCTTTGTTCAACAAGTGTTTATAAATTCGTCACCGTTCTTGAGATATCTGAGAAAAAAAGTTTTAGGGGCCAGTCCCTTACCTCCTTTTTGGAGCGGCTGAACCAAATTTTGAAGGTTGCATTTTGTAAAGTACATCATTTTGAGCATCTTTTCTTCTACACTGCATTTCAAAATATATTCCTTTTTTAGATATAAGTGGTCATAGTTTATGGACTCTTGACCCCTAAAAAATCCTTATTCCATAACACATGAATAAATCATTACATTACTTGGATACATAACTGTAAGATAAACATATTTGCTGCTATAGCCTTTCATTAAATTTCCCTCAGTAAAGAGCTAAATATGAAAGACTTTAGAGCCCTTTAGTTCCCTAATTTTAGGGACCAGCCCCTTTTTTATATCAAATAAAAGGTCATTTAAATCTCAACACATTTTGTTCAACAACTGTTTAGAAATTCGTTACCGTTCTTGAGTATATGGGAAAGAACGTTTAAGGGGCTGATTCCTTAACTCCTTATAGGGACCGTTCAACGAAAATTTGAAAATTGCATATTATTTAGTACATCGGTCTGAGTATCTTTTCTTCTTTACTTCATTTCAAAATATTTTTCCTTTCTTAGATAATGGCGATCAAAATTCTATAATTTTGGCCCCTAAAAACCCTGATTATGTAACACATGATAAAATCATTACATTGCTTGGATACATAACTGTAAGATAAACATATTTGCTTCTATAACCGTTCACAAAATAACCCTCAGGAAAGGGCTACAGATAAAAGACTTTAGAGCCCTTTGGTCCCCTAATTTGAAGGGCCAGTCCCTTTTTCTTGATATCAAATGAAAGGTCTTGTAAATATAAACTTTTTTTGCATTACATGTGTTAACAAAATATTTTTCAGAAAAAAGATAAACTAAGAAAACCATGAAAAATTACGACGTTTTTTTAGTCTCAATTTTCGGGACCAGGCGAGCTTTAACGCAGTTTGAGCATGACAAATGTGAATGCCAAATAGCACATCTATAATCTCTTGTCTACAATCCCTGAAAGTTTGAACTCAATATCTTTTACCGTTTAGGAGGAGATCCCTGGACAAGCCGACCCTCTGAAAATCGCTAAAATGTCATTATCTCAAGAACGGAAGTGACGTCATCAAAATAAAAAAATATGTATTTAGTTCAAATAAATATCTATCGGATCTGAAAGTTTCATGAAAATCTATTGAGCCATCTCCGAGAAATCGCCTGCACAAAAATGCGTAAGAAAAAAAAACAAGAATAATAATAGGGAAAAAGAAACAAAGCAATAACAATAAGGTCTTCCGTTGGAAACGGAAGACCTTAATAATAGGGAAAAAGAAACCGAACGAAAACAATAAGGTCTTCCGTTGGAAAACGGAAGACCTTAAATATATACATATATTAAGAACCGTACAAAAACAATAAGTCTCCAAACTTCATTCAGGAGACTTAATTATAAATAAACATTAAATAGAGATAGGATCATCAAACATCAATAATTTAAAGATAATTGACAATTTCTGATTCTAAGGGGGTCAGGATGACCCCTTAGGGTCATGACTTACATGCCATAATGATCTGATGCGCCTGCATGACCTAAGGAGGTATAATATCTTTGGATTAAGGTGGGGATCTCAATGGTTTTTATGATATTTGATAATTTCAGGAAGAGCACTTGGGATCATGACCTACATACCATCTTAAATGCCTTGAACAAAGAAACAATAATATAATATGTACATGATATATGATTCAATTTAAGAACCCAGATATAGATCAATCATCTGTTTTGTAATACTTCCTATGTATATATACATGTACATGTATTAGTTTGTGTTTTGTTCTATACTATTCATGTTCATGACTGTAGTATGGCTTAGTCTTATTTTAAATTACATTAGCAAATTGTCAAATATATATATGACTTGGAACCCCCACTCCCAAACAAACTCAAATATAAACTGTTCTCTCTCCCCCCCCCCCCCCCAGATCTCAGAAGTTAACAAAATATACAGTGTATCATATCATTTCCTATTTCATAAAGGCGGGGGGGGGGGGGGATGGGGGGGGGGGTTTAAAGACAACACATAACATTAATGTACTTTACACCAGTTGATGCATCATAATGACTTTAGAAGATATTTTGTATTTTCCTGTTTCGTGGGGTCAGAACAGTCCCATAAGGTCATGACCTACATCGTATTTGATGCATTATAATACATTAAGAAAGAAATACTCCTTCCTTCCTATTATTACTCATATAAAAAATATAAGTGTCTACACTTACTTACATATGTAATACACAAATTTAATAAGAAATTGTTTATACAGGGTCAATATGGGGTCAACTCAACAGTGCATGCAGTCTGACAAATGAAAAAATAACTTTTGCAACTAAAATGACAGAAACTTTACAAATGCGATAGGATAGGTAGCGATGATAAGCTTATTTAAATATTAAAAGATGATGATACAATAAGCTGTCAAAGGGCATTTAGAAAGTGAAAGTAGAACTTATATACATGTGTATGTATGCTGGCAGGAATCCCATGCTGGCATCTTATTATATTGTGCTACTGCTACTACATGTATTATGCTTACCTAAATTGGTCAACATCATAATGATAATCCAATTAAAACACAATAATGAATTCCTTTAGCTGATCTTAACTACCGTAATCCTTTTCTGCATACGGAAAACACAGACATGTATGTATGGGTGTTGCTAAAACGCGGAACGGAAAACGGAACGGAATGGAAAATATCACGTTTATCGCTTAAAAAGGGTATAGACTGGCCAGAAACGATTTACTTTGTATCTTTTATTTATATCTAATGAATGATTATCAACATGTTGCTATCTTATTAATATTTATATGAATGTCTATCAATTATAGCATTCATTCGGCTTTAGTTGAGTACGAAACGGAAAAATCAAATGTATACGAATTGTGAAACATTAACATGATTAAACGAGCAAATTAGCTATAACTTTTTACTTATTTCTCTTATATGGTATTGCTGGCATATTAGCGTAACGTACGCAGTTAGTGAACGCGTTTTATGCGTGTTTTGAGTATTTTTATATTATTTTCAAATATGATGTACATGTATATACTTACATCAAAATTGAATTTTCGGTGTTCTAGACGATCTTTTATCATACAGACGATACAGTATCATTGAGATGGAAGAAAAAAACTGTAGGACTGACGACATTAAAAAATTAAAATACAGTAAACATTAAAATACCCGGTAATTTGTGAAACTAGTCATTTGTGAAACTAGTATTTTTAGCAATGCAATTTTGTTTACGTTTGCATTACAAAGCATGCAGTTGTTTATTCCAGCAGCTATATACATATGATCCGAATAGAGAGCTCTAGACGTTGCCTGGTTTGATTTTCCGATTATATATTGGGACTATAGTCTGTCGATCCCAAAATATTCATGCAGCACATTTGGACGATTTATAATGGAAAATGTTGACATCTTTTCTCCATTTGGAAGTCACTCAGAAGACCTCTTTATTTTTTGCCGTGTATTTATACCAGCTGATAAGCTAGAGAGGACGTTTTAAAGAAAGAATAATGAGAATGTTTAATGCTTCTAAAAGAGAATCGCTTGAACCCTGAGGTATATATAGATATACAGCAAAAAGTGAATCGAGGATATTTTGGGACAGAATATAGTGGTCAATGCATGTACTGTTAATTTTGAGGAAATAAATATTCTTGAATAAATAATCTAATATTGCTAATCTTTAAAAAAAATTAAAAAGGTACATAAAGTATATCGTTTTAGCATACTTAACAAATCTATGAGGTAAATAACATTAGATAAGATTTTCCGTTCTTTCCGTTCCGTTTTCCGTTCCGCGTTTTAGCAACACCCATGTATGTATACACGTGAACCCATCTAATCGAAGAGCTGGGTAAAACTAGTACCCGCTAATGAGACATGCAAACCTGTGTTGTGTACGTAACTTCAGACAAAGATCAGTCATTTGTAACATGCATGTATTTTTATGACCTATTCTTCAAATCCACTTGCACTATTTTATTAGGTAAATAACAGCTTTAAGGTGGTGCAGGACACCTGCATATTGTGATGTACATGTATACTTCCTATTGAGATAAACAATAAAGTATGTTGAATATTGATTAAATATTTACCCCCCAAATAATGTTACCTAACATTGAAGCGCAATGGGTTAGAGCGTTTACATGTCTGTAAGAGCATTGGGGTCCAAGGTGTATTTTTGGTAATTTACGAATTTTCATGGGGAGGGGGGGGGGGTCTGGACCCCTCACTCCCACCCCTTCTCTAAATCTGTGCACACGATGATGTTCATGTAGGCACACAGAAGCAAATCTAAAACCGGCAACCGCCACGGGGAGGGGGCATAATTTAATTTTTAATTTTGTTTTAAATAATTATATAGACCATTATACTTCCTATGACATAAAATGTTAAGATTATTGATTAACTGAAAATTCACTGCAAACAGTTCTACCCCAAATTGCACATAAAGTGCTGCTCATGTCACGATGTGTATTATCATATGGGCAGGGATCTCATCCTTCAGTTATGAAAATTATAATTTTTAAATGTATTACCGGAGTTTGCATGTAGCCTTCATTTTTAATTAAACTGGTACAAAACAGTGTTGTTTAGGGGCAAACACATGGTGCGGGTATTACTGTCTAATGACAGCATCTAGTTATTTATTATAGAGACTTCGGACCACTTGGGATGGAAGCGTCTACCTTGGCCAAACAAAATAACATATATGTCAAAGGTCAAGGTCATTTAGAAATGAAAGACCTTTTGTTTTCTTTATGTTTTTTATTAGGTCTTTCTACCTTTCAGGTGAAAGACCTTTTGTACTTCTTATGTTTTTTATTATTATTTTTTCTCCTCTATTTTCCACGGGAAAACTTTTTTATTTCAAGAGATATTGAAACAATTTTTTCTTCATGCTATTGGCCATTAAAAGTTATGGTACCAAATGACCCTTTGCTCGATAACTCCCAGAACTTACAAAGTTATTGCCCTTATGTACGAAAAGCTTGTTATCGCTACTCCTCTGAAACCATAAGAGATAGAAACTTGGAACTTTTACCAATGTCTTCAGTACACTTCGAGGGTTCTTCAATCTATTCATACAGAGAGAATCTGAGCCCCCCTTCTAGAAGTTATTGCCCCTGAAAGTATTTACATTTCTATAAAATCACTTCCAACTTTTTTATTATTTGTCATAGAGACTTCGGACAACTTGGGATGGAAGCGTCTACCTTGGCCGAACAAAATGACATAAAGGTCAAAGGTCAAGGTCATCTGAAAATCTCTTAATTAATGAGTTTTTAGATCTCTTTTGTTTAGGGTGGTAGAGAAAAACTTTTTCATGGATGTAGTAAGACATCTTGAGACATTTCAAAATATAACCCTTTGACCCTTACAATGTAACAATTATAGAATTATTGCCCCTATTGTACAAAATGCTTGTTATCGCTACTCCTCTGAAACAATAAGAGTTAGAGACTTGAAACTTTTACTAATGTATTCAGTACACTTAGACGCTCCTTCAATCTATTCATACCGAAAAGGCCCAAAGTCCCTTTCTAGCAGTTATTGCCCCTTAAATTTCAAACATTCAATAAAAACACAAATAACTTTTGAATCAAAAATCATAGATACATCGGACCACTTGGTATTGAAGCGTCTACCTTGTTAGTTCAAAATGACATAAAGGTCAAAGGTCAAGGTCAAGAATAAGGAATTGCAAACTTAATCGTTTGACATTTTTTTATGAAGTAACGCATAAAAAATACTTTATTTCATTGAAGCAATCTTATTTCAATCATAAGAAACAATGAGGTGGAAAGACCTCTAATTGTTCGAGAACAATTAGTCTACTAGTTCTTATTATTTTTCTTTTCTATTTTCCAAGGTACACCTTTTTTATTATAAGGCATATTGAAACAATTTTTTCTTCATGTAATTGACCATTTAAAGTTATAATACCAAATGACCCTGTTCCTGATAACCCCTAGAACTTACAAAGTTATTGCCCTAATTTAAGAAAAGCTTGTTATCGCTACTCCTCTGAAACCATAAGAGAAAGAGACCTGAAACTTTTACCAATGTCTTCAGTACACTTAGAGGGTTCTTCAATCTACTAATACCGAAAAGATCCGAGACCCCGTTCTATCAGTTATTGCCCCTGAAAGTATTTGAATTTCCATAAAATCACTTCAAACTTTTTTATTATTTATCATAGAGACTTCGGACCACTTGGGATTGAAGCGTCTACCTTGGTCGACCAAAAAAACAGAAAGGTCAAAGGTCAAGGTCATTTAGAAATCCGTTAATTAATGAGTTTTTAGAACTCTTTTGTTTAGGGTGGTAGAGAAAAACTTTTTTATGGATGTAATAGCACATCATAAGACATTTTAAAATAAAGCCCCTCGGCTCCATATTTTATATAATAACAGAGTTATTGCCCTTATTGTACGAAAAGCTTGTTATCGCTACTCCCCTGAAACCATAAGAGATAGAGACTTGGAATTTTTAGCAATGTCTTCAGTACACTTAGAGGGTTCTTCAATCTATTCATACCGAAAGGATCTGAGCGCCCTTTCTAGTAGTTATTGCCCCTGAAAGTATTTACATTTCTATAAAATCACTTCTAACTTTTTTATTACTTATCATAGAGACTTCGGACCACTTGGGATGGAAGCGTCTACCTTGGCCGAACAAAATGACATAAAGGTCAAAGGTCAAGGTCATTTGGAAATGTCTTAATTTATGAGTTTTTGTATCTCTTTGTTTAGGATGGTAGAGAAAAGCTTTTTCATGGATGTAGTAAGACATCTTGAGACATTTCAAAATATAACTCTTTGACCCTTACCATGTAACATTTATAGAGTTATTGCCCTTATCGTACAAAATGCTTGTTATCGATACTCCTCATTAACCGTTAGAGATGGAGACTTGAAACTTTTACTAATGTATTCAGTATACTTAGACGCTTCTTCAATCTATCATATCGACAGGGTCCAAAGTCCCTTTCTAGCAGTTATTGCCCCTGAAAGTTTCAAACATTCAATAAAAAACACAAATATTAACTTTTGAATCAATAATCATAGATACATCGGACCACTTGGTATTGAAGCGTCTACCTTGTCAGATGAAAATGACATAAAGGTCAAAAAGGTCAAGGTCAAGCAATAAAAAATTGCAAACTTTATCGTTTGACACTTTTTTTTTATGAAGTAACGCAGAAAAAATTCTTAATTCTATTAAAGCAATCTTATTTCAAACATAAAAAACAATGAGGTGGAAAGACCTCTAATTGTTTGAGAACAATTAGTATACTAGTTAGGTCTTTCCACCTTTCAGGTGAAAGACCTTTTGTATTTCTTATGTTTTTTATTATTAGGTCTTTCCACCTTTCAGGTGAAAGACCTTTTGTTTTTCTTATGTTTTTTATTCTTATTTTTCTCCTCTATTTTCCACGGGAAAACTTTTTTATTTCAAGAGATATTGAAACAAATTTTTCTTTATGTGATTGAACATTAAAAGTTATGGTACCAAATGACCCTGTGTCTTATGACCCCAAGAACTTAAAAAGTTATTGCCCTTGTATACGAAAAGCTTGTTATCGCTACTCCTCTGAAACCATAAGAGATAGAGACTTGAAACTTTTACTAACGTCTGTAGTTCACTTAGACGCTCTTTCAATCTATTCATACCGAAAGGTTCCGAGACCCCCTTCTATCAGTTATTGCCCCTGAAAGTATTTCAATTTCCATAAAATCACTTCTAACTTTTTTACTATTTGTCAAAGAGACTTTGGACCACTTGCGATGGAAGCGTCTTCCTTGGCCGATCAAAATGACGTAAAGGTCAAAGGTCAAGGTCATCTGTAAATATGTGTATTCATGAGTTTTCGCATCTCTTTTGTTTAGGGTGATATAGAGAAATTTTATCAAGGATGTAGTAGGACGTCTTAAGACATTTCAAAATGTAGCCCTTCAGCTCCCATCTTGTAATAGTTAGCGAGTTATTGCCCCTTTTGTACGAAACGCTTGTTATCGCTACTCCTCTGAAACCATAACAGGTACAGACTTGAAACTTTGACTAATGTCTTCAGCACACTTAGAAGTTTCTTCAATCTATTGATCCCAAAAGGGTCCAACGTGCCCTTCTGGCAGTAATTCCCCTTTGAATTTCATTGATTTCACAAACACATTAGAAATAACCCCCCCCCCTCTCTCTTTTTCTGTTAAATGTGTGACCTTGACCTTTGACCTTGACCTTTGACCTTGACCCTTGACATCTTAGGACTGGTGTGTTATAAGTATCCGCAACATCTATAATATCAGATTCATTTATATGTACAAAAAGCTCTTTTAAACACGAATTCACACTCCCACCCCTTATATTTTTAGGTTTGACCTTGACCTTCGACCTTGACCTTTGACCTGACCATGACCTTTGACCTTGACCTTAAAGGACTGATGCGTTACAAGTATATTTTACATATACATTTCAGATTCATTTATATGTGCAATAAGCTCTTTAAAACCACCACCACCCCCCCCCCCCCTTATTTTTAGGTTTGACCTTGACCCTTGACCTTGACCTTTGACCTGACCTTGACCTTTGACCTCTTAGAACTAATGAGTAATAAGTGTATGCAACATATATATCAGGTTCAGTTATATGAACAATTTGCCCCCCCCCCCTTCTTTTATACAAGGATTGATTTCTTATATGAACATGACCCTCGATATTTGAACTTGAAATTTGATATTCCTTTTTAAAATTAAACCTTAAAAAAGTGTTACAACTGTTTGTCAGAATTTTTTAAAAAGGTGAAACACTGCCTGCCATTTGACTCCAGACCGCGTTTTAGACTACGCCTCCAAATAAAAATTCCAGCTCCAGTAAAACTCTGTAGAACTTGGCGAAAATTCATGGGACTGTTCCTCACACCTGAATCTAATAGCCTGCCAAATTTCAAACGAAATGAACCCTATTGAAGAAAGTTATCCACCTCAGCGGCATCGAACCATGGTCCCGAGAAACGAAATTTCAACGCTTCGATATTTGTATCTAATAAATTCATGCTCAAATTTCACTGAAAATCTTTGTTTACATTTCTATCGGCAACCTGTGACGACTTGTGTTGAAGTGCAACGAAAGATAACTCTTCCTTCCCAGACCCCGATTTTAGATGAATTAAATTTACATTTTCTTTCAGTTTGTTTATTTCCCGACTTGGCTGAAATACATGACTGGCCTTAATTCAGTTCCGATTTTCCGTACTTGTAATCCACGAATGCATGACAGTTAGTAGGTTTATAAGCACGTGCATTTCAAATCACAGGGAGAATTCGCATCAGCCGAGCAAAAGTGACGTTCCCACACCTTCAAATACCCGCCGGCGACCAGAGTTTGACCTGACCTGTTGATTTCTTAGTCAACGCTATCCGGCCACATTGTTTACAAGCAGCACTGATTTTTATGAATAAACTGGTGAACAAATACTGCCCTCCCAACCAATCGCTAAGCCCCTGTCTATTCTAAAGGTTCCTCAGCGTTGGGTATCAATTTTGGATGGACAGAAGAACGCTTCGTCTCTTCTTTCTATCATCATCCAAATTCACTACACAACTCAACAAGTTTTACCTTCTATCAGATAACAAGCGAAATAGCGTAGTGGCAACACTCTCGCCTACGAATCTAAGGGTACTCGGATCGATACCACTGTGCGGAACCCATTTTTTTTGGTACTTTTTTTTTCTTCGTAAATTGATTTTTCTCTAATTACTCAATAATTATCAACATTTTCGGGAATTTTTTTGAATCATTATGGAAGGTGGAAAGGCCTCTAATTGTTCCGTGAACAATTAGTCTACTAGTTATATTTTTTCTTCTCTTTTTTTCCAGGGACAGCTTTTTTATTTCAAGAGATATTGAAACAATTTTTTCTTTATGTTATTGACCATTAAAAGTTAAGGTACCAAATGACCCTTTGCTTGATAACTCCCAGAACTTACAAAGTTATTGCAATTGTGTACGAAAAGCTTGTTATCGCTACTCCTCTGAAACCATAAGAGATAGAAACTTGGAACTTTTACCAATGTCTTCAGTACACTTCGAGGGTTCTTCAGTCTATTCATACAGAGAGAATCTGAGCCCCCCTTCTAGAAGTTATTGCCCCTGAAAGTATTTACATTTCTATAAAATCACTTCCAACTTTTTTATTATTTGTCATAGAGACTTCGGACAACTTGGGATGGAAGCGTCTACCTTGGCCGAACAAAATGACATAAAGGTCAAAGGTCAAGGTCATCTGAAAATCTCTTAATTAATGAGTTTTTAGATCTCTTTTGTTTAGGGTGGTAGAGAAAAACTTTTTCATGGATGTAGTAGGACATCTTGAGACATTTCAAAATATAACCCTTTGACCCTTACCATGTAACAATTACAGAGTTATTGCCCCTATTGTACAAAATGCTTGTTATCGCTACTCCTCTGAAACCATAAGAGTTAGAGACTTGAAACTTTTACTAATGTATTCAGTACACTTAGACGCTCCTTCAATCTATTCATACCGAAAAGGCCCAAAGTCCCTTTCTAGCAGTTATTGCCCCTTAAATTTCAAACATTCAATAAAAACACAAATAACTTTTGAATCAAAATTCATAGATACATCGGACCACTTGGTATTGAAGCGTCTACCTTGTTAGTTCAAAATGACATAAAGGTCAAAGGTCAAGGTCAAGAATAAGGAATTGCAAACTTAATCGTTTGACATTTTTTTATGAAGTAACGCATAAAAAATACTTTATTTCATTGAAGCAATCTTATTTCAATCATAAGAAACAATGAGGTGGAAAGACCTCTAATTGTTCGAGAACAATTAGTCTACTAGTTAGGTCTTTCCACCTTTCAGGTGAAAGACCTTTTGTTTTCTTTATGTTTTTTATTATTCTTATAATTTTTCTTTTCTATTTTCCTTGGGACAACTTTTTTATTTCAAGAGATATTGAAACAATTTTTTCTTTATGTTATTGGCCATTAAAAGTTATGGTACCAAATGACCCTTTGCTTGATCACTCCCAGAACTTACAAAGTTATTGCCCTTGTGTACGAAAAGCTTGTTATCGCTACTCCTCTGAAACCATAAGAGATAGAGATTTGGAACTTTTACCAATGTCTTCAGTACACTTAGAGGGTTCTTCAATCTACTAATACCGAAAGGATCCGAGACCCCCTTCTATCAGTTATTGCCCCTGAAAGTATTTGAATTTCAATAAAATCACTTCCAACTTTTTTATAATTTATCACAGAGACTTCGGACAACTTGGGATGGAAGCGTCTACCTTGGCCGAACAAAATGACATAAAGGTCAAAGGTCAAGGTCATTTAGAAATCTGTTAATTAATGAGTTTTTAGATCTCTTTTGTTAAGGGTGGTAGAGAAAAACTTGTTCATGGATGTAGTAGGGCATCTTAAGATATTTTAAAATATAGCCCCTTGGCTCCTTCTTTTAAATAGTTACAGAGTTATTGCTCCTTGTACACGAAACGCTTGTTATTGCTACTCCTCTGAAACCATAAGAGATAGAGATTTGGAACTTTTACCAATGTCTTCAGTACACTTAGAGGGTTCTTCAATCTATTCATACCGAAAGGATCTGAGGCCCCCTTCTATCAGTTATTGCCCCTGAAAGTATTTACATTTCCATAAAATCACTTCCAACTTTTTTACTACTTATCATAGAGACTTCAAACCACTTGGGATGGAAGTGTCTTCCTTGGCCGAACAAAATGACATCAAGGTCAAAGGTCAAGGTCATTTGGAAATCTCTTAATTAAAGAGTTTTTAGATCTCTTTTGTTTAGGATGGTAGAGAAAAACGTTTTCATGGATGTAGTAGGAAATCTTAAGACATTTCAAAATATAACCCTTTGACCCTTACCATGTAACAATTATAGAGTTATTGCCCCTATTGTACAAATTGCTTGTTATCGCCACTCCTCATTAACCGTTAGAGATAGAGACTTGAAACTTTTACTAATGTATTCAGTATACTTAGACGCTTCTTCAATCTATTCATACCGAAAAGGTCCAAAGTCCCTTTCTAGCAGTTATTGCCCCTGAAAGTTTCGAACATTCAATAAAAAACACAAATAACTTTTGAATCAATAATCATAGATACATCGGACCACATGGTATTGAAGCGTCTACCTTGTCAGATGAAAATGACATAAAGGTCAAAGGTCAAGGTCAAGCAATAAAAAATTGCAAGCTTAATCGTTTGACACTTTTTAATGAAGAAACGCAGAAAAAATACTTTATTCTATTGAAGCAATCTTATTTCAAACCTTAAAAAAATGAGGTGGAAAGACCTCTAATTGTTCGAGAACAATTAGTCTACTAGTTCTTATTATTTTTCTTTTCTATTTTCCAAGGTACACCTTTTTTATTATAAGGCATATTGAAACAATTTTTTCTTCATGTAATTGACCATTTAAAGTTATAATACCAAATGACCCTGTTCCTGATAACCCCTAGAACTTACAAAGTTATTGCCCTAATTTAAGAAAAGCTTGTTATCGCTACTCCTCTGAAACCATAAGAGAAAGAGACCTGAAACTTTTACCAATGTCTTCAGTACACTTAGAGGGTTCTTCAATCTACTAATACCGAAAAGATCCGAGACCCCGTTCTATCAGTTATTGCCCCTGAAAGTATTTGAATTTCCATAAAATCACTTCAAACTTTTTTATTATTTATCATAGAGACTTCGGACCACTTGGGATTGAAGCGTCTACCTTGGCCGACCAAAAAAACAGAAAGGTCAAAGGTCAAGGTCATTTAGAAATCCGTTAATTAATGAGTTTTTAGAACTCTTTTGTTTAGGGTGGTAGAGAAAAACTTTTTTATGGATGTAATAGCACATCATAAGACATTTTAAAATAAAGCCCCTCGGCTCCATATTTTATATAATGACAGAGTTATTGCCCTTATTGTACGAAAAGCTTGTTATCGCTACTCCCCTGAAACCATATGGGATAGAGACTTGGAATTTTTAGCAATGTCTTCAGTACACTTAGAGGGTTCTTCAATCTATTCATACCGAAAGGATCTGAGCGCCCTTTCTAGTAGTTATTGCCCCTGAAAGTATTTACATTTCTATAAAATCACTTCCAACTTTTTTATTACTTATCATAGAGACTTCGGACCACTTGGGATGGAAGCGTCTACCTTGGCCGAACAAAATGACATAAAGGTCAAAGGTCAAGGTCATTTGGAAATGTCTTAATTTATGAGTTTTTGTATCTCTTTGTTTAGGATGGTAGAGAAAAGCTTTTTCATGGATGTAGTAGGACATCTCAAGACATTTCAAAATATAACTCTTTGACCCTTACCATGTAACATTTATAGAGTTATTGCCCTTATCGTACAAAATGCTTGTTATCGATACTCCTCATTAACCGTTAGAGATGGAGACTTGAAACTTTTACTAATGTATTCAGTATACTTAGACGCTTCTTCAATCTATCATATCGACAGGGTCCAAAGTCCCTTTCTAGCAGTTATTGCCCCTGAAAGTTTCAAACATTCAATAAAAAATACAAATATTAACTTTTGAATCAATAATCATAGATACATCGGACCACTTGGTATTGAAGCGTCTACCTTGTCAGATGAAAATGACATAAAGGTCAAAAAGGTCAAGGTCAAGCAATAAAAAATTGCAAACTTTATCGTTTGACACTTTTTTTTTATGAAGTAACGCAGAAAAAATTCTTAATTCTATTAAAGCAATCTTATTTCAAACATAAAAAACAATGAGGTGGAAAGACCTCTAATTGTTTGAGAACAATTAGTATACTAGTTAGGTCTTTCCACCTTTCAGGTGAAAGACCTTTTGTATTTCTTATGTTTTTTATTATTATATTTTTTCTTCTCTTTTTTTCCAGGGACAGCTTTTTTATTTCAAGAGATATTGAAACAATTTTTTCTTTATGTTATTGACCATTAAAAGTTAAGGTACCAAATGACCCTTTGCTTGATAACTCCCAGAACTTACAAAGTTATTGCAATTGTGTACGAAAAGCTTGTTATCGCTACTCCTCTGAAACCATAAGAGATGGAAACTTGGAACTTTTACCAATGTCTTCAGTTCACTTAGAGGGTTCTTCAATCTATTCATACCGAGCAGATTTAAGCCCCACTTCTAGTAGTTATTGCCCCTGAAAGTATTTACATATCTATAAAATCACTTCCAACTGTTTCATTATTTGTTATAGAGACTTCGGACCACTTGGAATAGAAGCGTCTACCTTGGCCGAACAAAATGAAATAAAGGTCAATGTCTTCCGTACACTTAAAGAATTCTTCAATCTATTCATACCGAAAGGATCTGAGGCGTCCTTCTAGAAGTTATTGCCCCTGAAAGTATTTTCATTTCCATAAAATCACTTCCAACTTTTTTATTATTTGTCGTAGAGACTTCGGACCACTTGGGATGGAAGCGTCTACCTTGGCCGAACAAAATGACATAAAGGTCAAAGCTCAAGGTCATCTGAAAATCTCTTTATTAATGAGTTTTATATCTCTTTTGTTTAGGATGGTAGAGAATAACTTTTTCATGGATGTAGTAGGACATCTGAAGACATTTCAAAATATAACCCTTTGACCCTAACCATGTAACAATTATAGAGTTATTGCCCCTATTGTACAAAATGATTGTTATCGCTACTCCTCATTAACCGTTAGAGATAGAGACTTGAAACTTTTACTAATGTATTCAGTATACTTAGACGCTCCTTCAATCTATTCATACCGAAAAGGTCCAAAGTCCCTTTCTAGCAGTTATTGCCCCTGAAAGTTTCGAACATAAAAAAAAACACAAAATACTTTTGAATCAATAATCATAGATACATCGGACCACTTGGTATTGAAGAGTCTACCTTGTTAAATGAAAATGATATAAAGGTCAAGGTCAAGCAATAAAAAATTGCAAACTTAATCGTTTGACACTTTTTTTATGAAGAAACGCAGAAAAAATACTTTATTGAAGTAATCTTATTTCAAACATAAAAAATAATGAGGTGGAAAGACCTCTAATTGTTCAAGAACAATTAGTCTACTAGTTAGGTGAAAGACCTTTTGTTTTTCTTATGTTTTTTATTAGTAGGTCGTTCCACCTTTCAGGTGAAAGACCTTTTGTATTTCTTATATTTTTATTAGGTCTTTCCACCTTTCAGGTGAAAGACCTTTTGTATTTCTTATGTTTTTAGGTCTTTCCACCTTTCAGGTGAAAGACCTTTTGTATTTCTTATGTTTTTTATTATTCTTATAATTTTTCTTTTCTATTTTCCTTGGGACAACTTTTTTATTTCAAAAGATATTGAAACAATTTTTTCTTTATGTTTTTGGCCATTAAAAGTTATGGTACCAAATGACCCTTTGCTTGATAACTCCCATAACTTACAAAGTTATTGCCCTTGTGTACGAAAAGCTTGTTATCGCTACTCCTCTGAAACCATAAGAGATAGAAACTTGAAACTTTTACCAATGTCTTCAGTACACTTAGAGGGTTCTTCAATCTATTCATACCAAAAGGATCTGAGCCCCCCTTCTATCAGTTATTGCCCCTGAAAGTATTTACATTTCTATAAAATCACTTCCAACTTTTTCATTACTTATTATAGAGACTTCGGACCACTTGGGATGGAAGCGACTACCTTGGCCGAACAAAATGACATAAAAGTCAAAGGTCAAGGTCAACTGCAAATCTCTGAATTAATGAGATTTTGGATCTCTTTTGTTTAGGATGGTAGAGAAAAACTTTTTCATGGATGTAGTAGGACATCTTAAGAAATTTCAAAATATATCCCCTTGGCTCCTTCTTTTAAAAAGTTACAGAGTTATAGCCCCTATTGTACGAAAAGTTTGTTATCGCTACTCCTCTGAAACCATAAGAGATAGAAACTTGAAATTTTTACCAATGTTTTCAGTACACTTAGAGGATTCTTCAATCTATCATACCAAAAGGATCTGAGCCCCCCTTCTATCAGTTATTGCCCCTGAAAGTATTTACATTTCTATAAAATCACTTCCAATTTTTTCATTACTTATTATAGAGACTTCGAACCACTTGGGATGGAAGCATCTACCTTGGCCAAACAAAATGACATAAAGGTCAAAGGTCAAGGTCATTTGGAAATATCTTAATTAATGAGTTTGTGTGTCTCTTTTGTTTAGGATGGTAGAGAAAAAACTTTTTCATGGATGTAGTAGGACATCTTAGGCATTTCAAAATATCACCCTTTGACCCTTACCATGTAACAATTATAGAGTTATTGCCCCTATTGTACAAAATGCTTGTTATCGCTACCCCTTATTAACCGTTAGAGGTAGAGACTTGAAACTTTTGATAATGTATTCAGTACACTTAGACGCTCGTTCAATCTATCATACCGAAAGGGTCCAAAGTATCTTTTATAGCAGTTATTGTCCCTGAAAGTTTGAACAATCAATAAAAACACAAATAACTTTTGAATCAATAATCATAGATACATCGGACCACTTGGTATTGAAGCGTCTACCTTGTCAGATCAAAATGACATAAAGGATAAAGGCCAAGGTCAAGCAATAAAAAATTGCAAACTTGATCGTTCGACAATTTTTATGAAGTAACGAAAAGAAGTACTGTATTCTATCGAAGCAATCTTATGTCAAACAAAAAAAACCAAAGAGGTGGAAAGACCTCTAATTGTTCGAGAACAATTAGTCTACTAGTTATTTTTTTTCTTCTCTTTTTTTCCAGGGACAGCTTTTTTGTTTCTAGAGATATTGAAACAATTTTTTCTTTATGTTATTGGCCATTAAAAGTTATGGTACCAAATGACTCTTTGCTTGATCACTCCCAGAACTTACAAAGTTATTGCCCTTGTGTACGAAAAGCTTGTTATCGCTACTCCTCTGAAAACATAAGAGATAGAGACTTGGAACTTTTACCAATGTCATCAGTACACTTAAAGGGTTCTTCAATCTACTAATACCGAAAGGATCTGAGCCCCCCTTCTATCAGTTATTGCCCCTGAAAGTATTTGAATTTCCATAAAATCACTTCCAACTTTTTTATTATTTATCATAGAGACTTTGGACCACTTGGGATGAAAGCGTCTACCTTGGCCGAACAAAATGACATAAAGGTCAAAGGTCAAGGTCATCTGCAAATCTCTCAATTAATGAGTTTTTAGATCTCTCTTGTTTAGGATGGTAGAGAAAAACTTTTTCATGGATGTAGTAGGACGTCTTAAGACATTTCAAAATATATCCCCTTGGCTCCTTCTTATAAATAGTTACAGAGTTATTGCCCCTTTTGTACGAAAAGCTTGTTATCGCTACTCCTCTGAAACCATGAGAGATAGAAACTTAAAACTTTTACCAATGTCTTCAGTACACTTAGAGGGTTCTTCAATCTATTCATACCAAAAGGATCTGAGCCCCCTTTCTAGTAGTTATTGCCCCTGAAAGTATTTACATTTTTATAAAATCACTTTCAACTTTTTCATTACTTATTATAGAGACTTCAGACCACTTGGGATGGAAGCGTCTACCTTGGCCAAACAAAATGACATAAAGGTCAAAGGTCAAGGTCATTTGGAAATCTCTTAATTAATGAGGTTTTGTGTCTATTTTGTTTAGGATGGTAGAGAAAAACTTTTTCATGGATGTAGTAGGACATCTTAAGGCATTTCAAAATATCACCCTTTGACCCTTACCATGTAACAATTATAGAGTTATTGCCCCTATTGTACAAAATGCTTGTTATCGCTACCCCTCATTAACCGTTAGAGGTAGAGACTTGAAAATTTTCATAATGTATTCAGTACACTTAGACGCTCGTTCAATCTATCATACCGAAAGGGTCCAAAGTCCCTTTTATAGCAGTTATTGCCCCTGAAAGTTTGAACAATCAATAAAAACACAAATAACTTTTGAATCAATAATCATAGATAGATCGGACCACTTGGTATTGAAGCGTCTACCTTGTCAGATCAAAATGACATAAAGGACAAAGGTCAAGGTCAAGCAATAAAAAATTGCAAACTTAATCGTTTGACACTTTTTATGAAGTAACGCAGAGAAACACTGTATTCTATCGAAGCAATCTTATGTCAAAAAAAAAACAAACAAAGAGGTGGAAAGACCTCTAATTGTTCGAGAACAATTAGTCTACTAGTTTATTATTGTTATTTTTCTTCTCTTTTTTTCCAGGGACAGCTTTTTTATTTCAAGAGATATTGAAACAATTTTTTCTTTATGTTATTGGGCATTAAAAGTTATGGTACCAAACGACCCTTTGCTTGATAACTCCCAGAACTTACAAAGTTATTGCCCTTGTGTACGAAAAGCTTGTTATCGCTACTCCTCTGAAACCATAAGAGATAAAGACTTGGAACGTTTACCAATGTCTTCAGTACACTTAGAGGGTTCTTCAATCTACTAATACCAAAAGGATCTGAGGCCCCCTTCTATCAGTTATTGCCCCTGAAGTTATTTTATTTTCCTTAAAATCACTTCCAAATTTTTTACTATTTGTCATAGAGACTTCGGTCTACCTGAGATGGAATCGTCTACCTTGGCCGATTAAAAGAACATGAAGGTCAAAGGTCAAGGTCATTTGAAAATCCGTTAATTAATGAGTTTTTGGATCTCTTTTGTTAGGAGGTAGAGAAAAACTTTTACATTGATGTAGTAGGACATCTTAAGACATTTTAAAACAAAGCCCCTTGCCTCATACCTTTGAATAATTACAGAGGTATTGCCCCTATTGTACGAAATGCTTGTTATCGCTACTCTTCTGAAACCATAAGAGATAGAGATTTGGAACTTTTACCAATGCCTTCATTACACTTAGAGCGTTCTTTAATCTATTCATATCGAAAGGATCTGAGGCCCCCTTCTAGTAGTTATTGCCCCTGAAAGTATTTACATTTCTATAAAATCACTTCCAACTGTTTTATTATTTGTCATAGAGACTTCGGACCACTTGGGATGGAAGAGTCTACCCTGGCCGAACAAAATGACATAAAATACAAAGGTCAAGGTCATTTGTAAATCAGTTAATTAATGAGTTTTTAGATCTCTTTTGTTTAGGATGGTAGAGGAATATTTTTTCAAGGATGTAGTAGGACATTTTAAGACCTTTCAAAATATAACCCTTTGACCCTTACCATATAACAATTATAGAGTTATTACCCCTATTGTACAAAATGCTTGTTATCGCTACTCCTCATTAACCGTTAGAGATAGAAACTTGGAACTTTTACTAATGTATTCAGTACACTTAGACGCTCCTTCAATCTTTTCATACCGAAAGGGTCCAAAGTTCCTTTCTAGCAGTTATTGCCCCTGAAAGTTTCGAACATTAAAAAAAAACCACAAATAAGTTTTGAATCAATAAACATAGATATCTTGGATCACTTCGTATTGAAGCGTCTACCTTGTCAGATCAAAATGACATAAAGGTCAAAGGTCAAGGTCAAAGAATAAAAAACAGCAAACTTAATCGTTTGACACTTTTTTAATGAAGTAATGAAGATTAAAAAATACTCTATTCTATCTTATTTCAAACATAAAACACAATTAGGTGGAAAGACCTCTAATTGTTCGAGAAGAATTAGTCTACTAGTATTATACAATGTTGGACTGGTACACTGTATCCAAGACATAATATGTGTATAGCAAACACATAAATTAAAACGTCAGGTAAGGGCTAAAGATCATTGCGACGAATACATTGAGGATGTTTGAGGGTGGATAATCATGCATAGGCATAATATTGTTGTGATACTAGACCCCATGATTTTTTTCATGACATTATCAATAATAAAAAAACCCAACATATTTTGTAAAAGGAAACGCGGGGTCTATTACTCGTGTAAGGCATGAAATTACAAATGATTGTTCCCGATTGTTCATCAATCTTGACTTTTGACCAAAAACAATTAAAATAGACTACATATTTTAACAAACAAACACGTGATCATAAACGGATCAAGGCGAAAGTCAATGATGGCCGCATGATGAAGTATGTCTCGTATTCTTTCAAAATATGATAATGGAATTTCATTTTACACTTATTCAGATCCTTTGTTAAAGTAGAAATTAAGTAACAATTAACGCATTTTTTTTTTATCATTAGTTACTTTTTATTAGTCTCATGCACGAATGGTTCTTTAACCTCTGATTGACGATCTATGCACATGTATTAGCTTATGAACGCCTGGCTTTACACAGTCTAATTTATTTTTCTGTTTGATCTGAAAATAATGAGTAGCAAATTATAAACAAATCAATTTATCAGTCCAGAGGTGTGACCCCCCCCCCACCCCCCGTTGTTCACCAGACTCATGTACCGTGTGTATACATACACCAGATACACGACTGTCTGGAGCAGTAGCTTAGTTAGTTTACCTGTTTACTTGGGTCATTGTCTCGGATCATTCGTGTATGAAGGGATATCATGTAATAAAAAAATGATTAGTAAACATACATCTGCCTACGAAAGCGTTTTAAGATATCGTATTCATCGGTAAAAAGGCGACGAGATTAGCAAATTCTAAAATCCTTTAAAGGGGCATGGTCACGATTTTGGTCAAATTTTATTTTTCTGTTTTAATAAAAACAATGCTTCAGAAATGCATTTGTAATGATCAAATGAAAATTGAAAGTTATTCGTTGAGTTATAATCAAGATACAGAGCTCATAATTCTTTGTCATGTAAACAAGGCTCGTGCCCAGTGTTTGTTTACATAGATCCAATATATCAGTAAAAAATCTTTCTCAAGCGGATTTATCTTCTTTTTTAAAATTTTCTTAAGCATAAATAAACAGTTTTTAACGTTAAACACATTCATTTTAGGTCTAAAACTGGAATTTTCATTTCAATATTCAAAATGTAACCAAATTCTTTGTTTACATAGCAAAGAATTTCAAGTTCTGTAATTTGCATATCACTCAACGAATGATTTTCAAATTTTGGTCGCCTATTGAAAATACCTTTCTGAAGCATTGTAAATATTAAAATTGGAAAAACAAATTTTGATCAGAATCGTGTCCATGCCCCTTTAAAGTATCCCACTCCTCGATGTTCTTGTACAGCTGTAACAATGAATTCTCTTTGATTTTTCAGTTTCGTGAGAAAATAATGTTTTTAAAAGTTTTTTCTCTATTATATCAAATGTTAGAATTCCAACCCCCAAGTGGCTGCACACTATAGCTACCCATAAAGATTATGATTTTTGCATTACCCGAGGATGCTACTATCAAAGAACAGATTTTAAAGAAGGTTTTAAAAGATTTTAATCAATATATTCCAATGTAAAAATTTGACGCCCTGTTGTGGCTTTACCTTTCCCCGGGTTACTATTTCAACAAACTTGAATATACGCTAGTTGAGATTGTTTTCAGAAGAGTTCTGTCCAACAGATTTTAAATAACAAAATATTTGAATAACTTTAAACAAATTATCAATTCATTGTTATTTACTTCCAGTTTAAAGGGGACTTAGCTATTTTTGTAAACAAATTTGAAAGCCTAAGGATGCTTTTTCGCAAGTGTGGTTGAATTTTGCACAGTGGTTATGGAAAAAAAATATGAAAAGTTTACAACAACAACGCCAACCCAACGACTCCGAGAACGACGATAGACAAAGGACAAATTCTGATCAGAAAAACTCACTTGAATGTAAGGCTCAGGTGAACTAAAATGGAATCTAATGGCAGAATCCAACCAGTAAATCTACTTGTATTTATAGGTTGAGATATTCTTTTTAAATGGATGGAAACTGCATAAAGGTCCGTGTTACAATTGTACAGAAAATGACGAGGGTCATGACGTCACAGCTCGCAGAAGACAGTACATACACGATTACACAAACCCTGAGGCGTTTGGTTCCTGGGGATTCGAACCTAACGTTTTCACTGGTGATGCCAATAGGACATCTATCACTGCAGATGTAAACAAACACATCATTGATATAGTATTGATGGTAAACAGTCATGAACAGTGGGAAATGGAGAGCTCGAAAATAACACTAGACATAGATTTAAGCACAACACATAACAATGGGTTTGATATTAGGTAAATATCTTATTTTTCCAATAGTCGTTTTATAAATCAAAGTTTAAAAGTTGTTACATGTCCTATTAAAAAATATGAAAATTAATTGGTCTTTGGGATGAAGCCCCCCCCCTTCCCCCAGGGTGGAGCTCTAAACAAGGAAACGCCATGCTTTATTAAAGGGGCATGGTCTTGATTTTGGTAAAAATTATTTGTTCGATTTTAATGTTTACAATGCTTCAGTAAGGCAATTTTAATAGGCATAAAAAATTTGAGAATCATCCGTTGAGTTATAAGCGAGTTACAGAGCTTACAATTCTTTGCTATGTAAACAAAGCTTTTGTTTACATTTTGAATGTTGAAGTGAAAATTCCACTTTTAGACTTGAAATGACTGTGTAAAATGTTAGGAACTTTTTATGCTTAAAATGAAAAAAAAAATAGACAAATCAGCTTGAAAAAGATTTTTACTGGTATGATGAACCTACGTAAATAAAAACAGGGCACGGGCCTTGTTTACATGACAAAGTATTGTGAGCCTTGGATCTGGCTCAAAACTCTCCGCCTGACTCTCAAATTTCACATAATCATTAAAAATACATTCCAAAAACATTGTAAATAATAAAAACAGTAAAATTAAATTTGACCAAAACCGTGACCATGCCCTTTTAAATGTTGAAATTGTGCCGCAAAATGTAAAATTTCTTAAGCAACGTGTATTGCCCATATGCACTTAGGTCAAGGATACAGCACTTGTTTATATGGTTAGCATTACAAGAAATTTAAACCATGCACAGTTTTTGATTCTCTGAATTTCCTCCATCGTTAACCATAAAGTCAGGTGATGTATCCTTTAACCAAGCGCCTATTATTGATGTCTTCGTTCTTTATATAAAAAATGTAGTGTGGTGAGTGACAACGTGGTTCCGTTTGTCATCATTCGCATGTTTAGATAGCCACAATCTGATTCGCACTGATTACACACTACATTCGCAAACAGTGCATATGCCGTTCATATATAATTTGAGTACGATGCTAAAGTTCAATGTAGTGAGTATCTTATGGGTTGACTTATGAGTTGTATTCATATGTATCTTTGTATTCAATTGTATTAAACTACTAACCATAATTAATTGTTTTGTTAATTAATTAAAAATAAATAACCTAAGCGTCCAAGTATCGTGTACTCCTTAAGACACACGCAATCACATGATTATTAAGAGTTTGAAAGCTTTAAAATCAGTATCAATGATAAGATAATTTGATTTGATAAAATGAAAGCAATTGAACACTTTTACGAGTATTCATCCGTATGTTTTGAGTATCTACCAGTATTTAAATATCATAACCTCTTTATATGGCATTTTAAGAAAATATATGTATCCTTTATTACAAAAGCGTTGAGAGTAAGCCTGATGATACGATGACAAAAATTCCTTCATTCATCACAGCGTTTTTGCAAGTTAAGGCAAATGCAAATAGGCGTTCAGATACAGGAAAGCCAAACAATAGTCCAGTGGTTCTAATAAAACCCTTTTATAGGTAAGCATTATTTTTTTAGATATTAAAAAAAGCCATAAATATAATGGTATAAAGTAACACTAAAAGTAATACCAAAAGAAGAATTCACTATGATAAGTCTAAACAATAAATTTGATGCTTATATTAAAGAAAGGAAACCTTGAGATATAACTGAATATCAGCAGAAGAAATTGAGGTGCATATTTTTGTCAAGCACTAAATTATAAATATCAAATTACTAGTATAAGCTTGTTTTTCTTTCAAAACCTTTGATCACAGCGTTTTTAAAATAAGCCTGAAGGCTTTGTCTTTTAAAGTTCATGTTTAATTTGCCACATTTTTCATATACTGTAATTGTTTGCTTTATTATTACTTAACCAGTCATAAATATACATGTTTAATTTTACCTATTTGGTATAATAATGTTATGTTACCAGTTTAGAACACGGAAAGGACTACCATCTTCACATTCCAGTAATCGATAATGATGACGACCATATCGAATGTTCTATATCTGCATTCGTTGAGGCAAAGGGCTTTTTATCCCTCATACAGGAATTAACAGGAGCTAATCTGTTATCCATGGACCAAAAGGTAAGATAAATATTCCACGGCTTACATTTGAGTAGAAAAAAAAAGAAATACACATCGTTCATGTTTTGAGTGGATAAAAATGTTACATTTTACACAGAATTTAGGTTAAGCAACTCTCCATTTCTCTTATAATTCAATGGAATGATAACACTGACGATATGAATCATTAATGTGATGATTTTATTTAAAAGAAAACTGAAAGAAAACATGAACATTTATTTGAGTTAATATTTTAGCATCGTTTCTGACGGCAATATTAGGTTGTTCGTAATGTTTGTTAGACACATATTTACATGCATTTACGTAAACAAAATGCTACCCATTTTAAAAACTTTTCAGGTTCATTTAAACGGCATAATTATGCTTAACGGATATAAGATTCATGATTGCAGAGGTTTTCGCTGTGTGTGTTTCAGTTATTTCAAATGGTGACCCGTATTAACCAGATATTATTTTTTGACAAAATATCAGATGGGAAAACCTTGTAATTTCTTTTATCTTAAGAATAAACATTTGATACAATCATAAGAAGGACAGAATACATCATTTAAATTCTATGTGATTTATCAGACATTTATTAAGGTATTCAATGTATATTGAAGGGATATTAAACAATTTTGAAGCATTTTAAAGTAGCTAGATATGCATTGCTTTATAACTATGAAAGTGAAATGAACCAAATTTACACGACAGACAACATAAAAGGAGCCGGTCATTTTGCACTTTAATTTTTTTTAAAGAGTTATCTCCCCTATATAAAAAAGGAAAATTTTTGTTTTGTCAAAGTGATTCATTTTTTTTTCATTTTTAAATAAAGAGAAAGTTTATGCATGTATTAACCAAAAGAGTTTTAATAATTTTAAGTTACTTTTTACAATATCTTAATAAAACATACATTGCCCATAGACTTCAATGCAAAATTCAATGTGTAATTAGTTGGGCCATAATAAAAATTCTGAAAATTCTTTTGGTGTAGTATTTTTATTTGATAACACCTTCAAAATGATATCATGATTTAGAATATCGGACCATTCATTTATAAGGTACAAAATGTGGTCGTTATACATTAAATACCTTAAATATAAAGGCAAGCACTATTTTAATCCGCCTAATACCTGCCAAACGCCTTTGTTCAGCGAGACTACAGAACCAGTACAAAGTAAACACGTAAAATAAATAGTGAAACAGTTTTTGTAAAAAAAAGAATGAAAATAATCTCACCAGTGGTTTAATAGTAAAAATCGGTAAACTATTAGAACTATGCCTTACAAGAAGTAGCATGCAAATATGTAGAAGGTTATAATCAACTTTATGTTTTCATACACGCTAATAATAGTAGAGTGACAAAGATAGATAAAGTCCTTTATTTTTCGAGTTTAATGGACCGGCATACCTCACGGCTGAAAATTTTTTCTTAAAGATTTCACTCTCTTCAAACATTTTTGTCCGGTCGTAGAGTTTTCCCAGGTCAACAGTTATAAGTGTGTCTAAAAATCCGAGGCAAGTATGCATTTTTAATGTTTTTCTTGTAAATAAATCAACCAGATTAACTCTAGGTCTCGAATATAAAAACTGCTGACCACAAGGAGGATTGTTTATGCGATAGTGTTGCCTTGTTAGGTATTAAAAGGGTGAAAAAGATCGCATCTACATATTAAAAGGCAACTACAGTAATACTTTATAAATGTTTAAACAATATACATAGTGTAGTAAAGACAAACCTATAAAAATATTATTTGGTTTTGTAAATCGACACATTTGGTGAAAGGACGTATTTTTCGGCATCCGATCACTCGAAGTTCTTGGTCGCTCGACGTTCTTGATCGCTCGAAGTGAGTCTAGGGTCCCGATTTTTTCCCTTATATAACTAAGCAAATTTACTCTTGCTTGATTTCTCGAACCCTTGATCTCTCGAAGTCAATCTGCAGTCCCGTTATTCATAATCTATAGTTTTTTTTACTGTAGATACTTCGAAGTGGTTGTTTATATACAAGCGTTACCTAAATAAAACCAACTTGGTCATTTAAATGGCTCCAGGCGTTACATGCAAGACCCGTGTCACGGGTTGTTTATTTAGGCGACACCTTTACTGCAAGGTGATAATTGTTTGATGATTGACCATATCGATATTTATTTTCACACCATTTTAATAGCTATTGTTATAGCTCATGGATAGATTGTATTCAAAGAATTTTGAACATGTGCGGGTTACAATAGTCAGGCAGAACCATTATTTTGTCAATATAAAATGGTAATCTGCTACTGTAAACCAAAGATTTAATGACAAATGTATGCACATATGGTCCAATGATATAAATTTTTCTTCCAGAGGTCTTGTGCATGTTCATGCTCCGTAAATAAGAACAAAGAACTATAAACGATAAGTTTTATATTTGGCCCCCATATATCGCCATTTTTTAAAGTGTTTCTGGTACAACAAATTGATAGTAAGATTTTAAATTGTACAAACAGTGTAGATATTTTTTAATGTCGTATGTATTCCTACGCTAGAGTTCAATGTATTCTTGTTCAACCATACGTTTGGCTGTCTCCGTTAATATCCGACAAAACAGAATCTCTCTTCCTTGTCGGATATAAAACGACACAGCCGAGCGTTTGTTTGAAAAAGACAAGAGTTCAATCTTGCCTGGATCCATACAATTTTTCAGAAATATTTCGATTACCGATACTACTTGCCATGCAAAATCACATATCGTTGATTTTGAATAAATGATAATCGATTTAATCAACTCCCGTCAGTACTTCAGTACTTTGATTATGTACCTGTATCATTCTTTTTAGAAATTTTGATTAATTTGAAGTGATAATCAAAACTTCCTTTATGCTCGTATACATGTTAAGTTATTAAAATTAATTGGTCTTCTCGTTAATTTTAATTTTTATGATCTTAATTTCTAATTTGTGTGATTGCTTTGAAATATTCATATTAATTTACATTCTAACCTTCAAACGTATAATTGTTATTTGAAGTAAACACTTCATAATACAAACATTCAAATACATTATCGGTAACTTTTTTGTTTCAGATCAATATATAAAACTTACAAAAACTATAATATTATAAAAACAAATAAAATTGATAAATTATTCGCAAATTTTGACAGATTATCTCAGTTTGTATACGTTTGCTCATATTTCAGTCATGTATCTCTGACCTTTGATTATTTTAAAATTTGACCATAGACATTTCTACTACAGAGCGAAAATTATTAATTATTAATATATCTTTCCAAAAAGTACACATTAGCCGTGAGGTAGGGTGGTATATTAAAATCAAATTTTTGATGGTATATTGTCACTCAACTATAAAGATTAATTACTGTGCTTTAAAAAATATCTATCATGGTGATAAAAAAGAATGAAAACCCCCCAACTCGATTTGTCTGCAGGAATGCATATTGACCCTCAAAGTTACAAGCCCAATATTTAAAAAGGATGATACATTTGGGATACCTGTCACCGTGAAAGATTATGGAAAAAATGACACATCCATAGGAACTTCAGACCAGTATGCATACAGGAGTTCTTTTGGGCATGTGACTGTTTTGGTATGTTTTATTGTGATTAAAGTTGTACTGTTAATTTAAAATAAATAAATAAATAAAAAGTATTTGTTGATGCATCGAAAAACCAATACTTTTAATTATAATGAAAACATATTCTGTGGCAAATAAAAAGTTGTAAATATTGAAATTGCAAGCTTTTCATGTTTTATTGTGTATAATGCATTTA